>NC_025696.1:875272-907331 GCF_000633955.1 Camelina sativa | reverse complement strand
AGTCCTCTTGTCAGCCGTACTAGCTACTGAATCTGCTTCTACACGTTCCCCTTCTACATGTTCTTCTTCATCCGGATTCATATCATGCTCAAACATATCATCTCCACTCATATAATCATCTTCAAGGTTTAGTGTATCATCCATCTGAAATAACCAAAACCAAATACCAATTAGAAAACGAATGTAGCATAACTAAATGAACAAAACAAGCATCAAGGATATAAGCATCACCCAAATCAGAAAGCTACACACTTAAAGACAGCTTGACACCAATGAGCTTACCTTGTCTACCACCAATGAGCTTAACTTGCACACCCTTCTCCACCAATGAGCTTAACTTGCACACACACTTCTCTTCTTCTGCAGAAAACAACATAGCACAACATGAATTAGAAAAAAGTCGAACATATTTCACTTAAGAAACCTAAATCTAAACCACAGCCTGCAATAACATATGAACCCTTGTGAATATCCAAAATAACACAAACTGAGACTCAAAACTTCGTTATATAGCTATTCGTTTCTAATCAAACCATAAACACAAAACAGATCCGGGAAGATACAAAACCTAAATCTCACTTAAGAAACCTAAATCTCAAATGGGTATCTCGCAAAATCGAAAGAGAAGAAGAGAAGGAAGGAAGAAACCTAAATCTCAAATGGGTATCTCGCAAAATCGAAAGAGAAGAGAGAAGGAAGGAAGAAACCTAAATCTAAACCTAAACGGCTAAACCTAGATCTCAAAATCGAAAGAGAAGAAGAGAAGCAGATGGGTCTCTTAGTTTCGTAGTTTCGTACCTGAAATCGATGGAGATTGAAGGGAAGAAGATGGTATCGCCGGAGAAATCGCAGAGAAAATCGCAGAGAAAGGATATTGTCATGATATTGTCATGCCAACCAAGGTAGTTATATTTTTGTATATGTATGCATGAAATAAATAAAACGTGCTCCCCATCCGCCAATTCTCACCTGTCAAATTTCACAAATTACATAATATATACTTTAGAAGAATTTTTTTTTTTTTGATTAAAAGTTAAATTTTGAAAGCTGTACGTAGATTGGTTCATTATATGTGATTATTAGATATATTTGTAATATTATTAAACCTATCAACCATTTAAACAAAAAAAAGGTAAGATAGCTTTTTGCATTATTTTACAGATTTTTTTGTATTAATTAACAACCAAATATGCATACTCCACATGAAAAGTAGATGAGATCGTGCTTTTGTGTGTGTAAATTAGAACAAAGATTATTGGTTTTCAGAAAACCTAAGTTTTCAAACAGATTCACTCAGTATATACCGTCTCTACAAAACCACCGCGGAATCCATAAAATCATATGTTTTTTAACTGTAGTTTCAAGTATCGATCAAGCGACATGTTAATCTTCTACTGTGTTCATATCTATATCTTGAGTGAATGCTTGTCGCCTCTTTATTTTTGGAATTTTCACTTCACACGATATACTAATATACTATGTATAGTATTACGCGTTTTCAATTGATGATCATATTCACTAATAAATAGTACGTGGTTTTTTACCGAAAAAAATGAGTAATTATTTATATCTATGAAATATTATAAAATTAAATACAACAAAATGCACTTTGTTGATACACATTATATAACACAGTGACCGTCGATATCATTAGAGCAAATTAAACTCTTGAATCTTAATGATAAGTAGAAGAGGAAAAAATAATTAAAACTCTTTTAATGATAATAAGAAGAAAAATATATCTTATTAAATATTCCCGTCGTTTGGCTAATTCCGAGGTACAATTCGGGAACAAATGATAGTGTGACGAAGCGAGACGACATCGTATCACGTCTCAAGCTTCTGATATATCGAACCAGGGAGACCTATAGCAATCCTTCAGCTTCAGCCATATACATATCTAATTAGATTCGACAAATTGGGTTCTCTATTTTGATATTCTTTTCCGACTATTGACTTATCCCTCAAGGTAACCTTTGTTTTGCAGGTAAGAGATGATGTTCTCTGCCATCAGACGTGGCGAAGACGAACTGTCGTCTCCTGTGTGTTTCAGTACTACCTGTAAGAAATTACAGAAACATACATAAATACTTTATAATACAAATTTACGTTCCAAAATCTTCAGTTACATTAATTGTATATTGAATTCAATACATATACATGACGAACCTCGCAACTCAGTGGTGTCTCGTAAGGGTCGTCGATTCCAGTGAAGCCTGGTTCAAGAAAACTCCACACAGTTATGTATCTTTTTGATACTAACCTTTCTGTACTTTTTAATACTAATCCAAACTGTGTGTAACATATATAGTACCTTTGATTTTTCCGGCACGTGCAAGCTTGTACAACCCCTTTGGGTCTCTTGACTCGCATACATGAAGAGGAACGTCCATGAACACCTAGAGTACAATTTTAAGTTTCCGTAATAATTATCAATATACATACTTACAGAAGTAAAATCATCGGATCGGACTATATAAAGTAGCTAGTAAAACGGTATATAGAGCGTACCTCGACGAAATCGCCCTCAGGTAACAAGGACCGGCACGCGTCTCTGTCTCTCCGATACGGAGAAATCAAACTTGCTATACAAATGACGCCAACGTCAGCAAACAACTTAGCCACCTCACCTGATATATATACATTATAACCACCATATTGAGTTTTTGAATAAAAGTTTCCACAATATATAAACCATAAATATATATAACGTTAAAAATCGGTTTAATACAACGTAACGTGTACCGATTCGTCTTATGTTTTCGGTACGGTGCTCAGATCTGAAAGTGAGGTCCCGGTTAAGGCCGTGACGGACATTGTCGCCGTCGAGTGTGTAAGTGAGTTTGCCTCTTTCAAACAAGGCTTTACTTAGAGCACAAGCAACAGTGCTTTTCCCTGAACCGCTGAGACCAGTAATCCAGATGACACAACCCTTTTGTTGAAGAAGTTGTTGTCGGTCGCATCTGCAGATCGAACTCTCGTGCCATACAATGTTCTCTGCCTTCTCCTTTCCGTTAACTCTCCTCTCTTTAAGATTCGTTTCTGCCCAAACACATACAGTAGAAAAAAGTGGTCAGCTTTTTTTATATATAGATATTTTTGTTTTAAAAAACTGAACTATCTGTTATATGACGAAACAGAGAGAGAGAGAGAGAGGGAGGAAGATGGAGAACCTGAAAGGGCGGGAAAATCGGCGGTGAGGGAAGCTTGAGCAGATACGTTAACGGCGGAGATTGGATGAAAAGAAGCAGAGTTCGCTACTATTTTTCGGTTCTCCGCCGGAAGCTTGAGGAAACCGTCACTTGGAGGTCGTCTTCGCTGAGAATCGCCGCTGAGACCTGGAAGAGAACAGAAAACTGACGGTCGCGATGCTCTGATAGCTAATCCTTACATTGGAATCCGACGATCAAGAAATTTGCAGACGAAGGTGGTGGCTGTGTTTTTACGTAATTTCACAACAACAACAAAAATAGAAAGAAAAAAAACTTTGTAGATATAAAATTTATGTGTAAGAAAGAAAGAAAGAAAGAGAAGGATTTATATGAAAGTATATAGAGAGAGTAAGGGAGTGAGTAAGAAAACAGGTGAGAAGTAGAGAGTCATATGTTTCTTCCACAAAAAACACATGACCATATTCCATCATTGAAACCCTTGTTTTTATTTATGTATAATACTAATTAATCAGAACTAAAGTTACTAGTATTGGAAAAAATTACTAGCTACTAGAGTGTTTTAATTTGAATATTTTTAGTTAAGAAAATATAGTGGTTTTGGTATGTGTGCATGGGGTCACTGTTGGAGGCCAATCTTTTGGGAAAACGATTGTAGTATGTCTTTTTCCATCTACCAACCTAGCAACATATGCCCCCATTCCGAGTCCCATGTGATTTATAAGCTATATATATATATACTATTTTTTTCATCTTACTTACAACATATCTTATGGTTTTTATTTGTTTGTTTAAATAATTATGCTTGACTGTCTTTATATACGGAGAGAACGATGTCATTCAAATAATACTTTCAGTATCAGATTCAACACTACACACTTTCCTACTGCACTACTTATTTGATTTTTTTTTTTTGTCTCAATTCTCCTAATTGTTGACTTGACTTGTTCTGAACAGTCAGACAGTCAAAGCAGGCGCTTAGGCGGTTCCCTCTTGGTTATGGGTCTTACACCTATATTGGGCCTTCTAGCCCAACAGTACTAGGCTTTGAGGCAGACTCATCTCAACTATGGCTGTACCACAAATTCAGAAGACTCTCTCAAATTACAGCCTTTCTTTTTTCATACATAGTGATCATAAGTGTAAGATTGTTTAACTTGACTCCAAAAATTGTCAGAGATTTTGGTTTCATTTACAATTTTAGTATTGGCTTTTCTCTAAAGAACAAGATCAAAATCAAAAGAAATTTATCTCCATGTTTTACATAAAAAAAACCAACTACAAGATCACACAGATTAAATCAATGTGTAAATAAAGCTGGCTCGTTTGATTCTTCATCAGACTCATTCACTATGATAGGAAAAAATAAGAAGGAGTGTTTGTCAAGCCACGGAAATGGGAATGGAACACACAATCAATCATATTTGAAAACAAAAAGAGTGCTTTCTTTGGTATAAATGACCAAATCTTTAAGAAGGTAAGATTGGTACTCAAGAAGAACCTGCATCACCGGGAAATGGAAACCGAAGAAACCCTTTCTTCTTCCGGCAAAACTGACCAATTCGGCGACTGTACAGCTCTAAGCCACTTGAAATCATCCACATTGGACCAGTTCTTAGTCTCCTCATCCAAACCAGCCTTCTTCAAATCTTCTTCAATCCCTTGGTAATCCAAACAGTAAGGAGCAAATCTAACACCATTACTGTCTTCAATTATGGGACGACTCCTCACTCTCAGGTAGAAATCACTCTTCCTAGCGCAATGGATTCTTATCTGATGCGAGGCCAACACAAGAACACAATCTTGTACGTCGTCGATCAGAATCGAACCAACCACTGGACCTGTGTAGACGTTACAGTTCTTCAACCTGTGAAGAAACAGAGCGTTCACAGTTCCTGTTAACTGTACTTGGCATGAATCGAGATCCGACAATGTGAATTCTCCGATCGACGAGCCTTTGAAACTTTTCACCAGAGTCTCTCCGTGCTTGTTCCTCAATCCCGGAGAATCGCGTACGGGTACGGGTACGGGGACATTCGGAGGTGGTGAAACGACGCCGGGTTTTTGAATCTCCGGGAGCTTTTTGGTCGTCGATTTGCTCTTGAACGAGAACTTCTTCTTCGGGATTAACTCGGCGGAGAGGCTCTCGAGGCTCTGCTTGAGATCTGATACTATTTTCAGAGACGACCGTACCTCGTAAGAAGGAAGGAAATAGGAATTCTCAGCGAGAAGCTTCTCGAGATTGTTGATCGCTGAGGAGATATCAGCAAGATCCGATTTAAGCTTTGACGAATCTGTCGCGGAGGAGGAGGAGGAGGACGAAACGAGTCGTGACTCAGCGATTCGAGACTCGATGGATCGCTTGGCGTCGGAGAATTTGGCGAGAAACGAGGAAGTCGATTCGAGAGTGGAGGAGGAGGATGAGGTGTCAGGTAAATCGGATTTACGAGCTTGATGACGAGCAGAAAGGCGTTCAAGCATGTCATGGTGCTTCTTCTGCAATGCCGGATCTAGGGTTTCGGGATCGTCGTCTTCCATAACCATTTTTGCCCCAATTGTGACGGCGTTTTTACAAATCGAAGCTAAGGACCAAGGATAACCTAAACGTCACCGTTTCGATCATTCCAATGAAATAGTAGTAATGATAAAAACAATGATATTGCAATTTTATACTTGATGATGTCAAAGTGTGCTGACAGTAACCTCAGGTTATCTATAAATTACAAGATAACCCAAAATCAAGTGTATAATCAAAATCAGAAGTATTTTCTATTGTCGATTATAAATAGTTTGTATGTGTGTTTTGACCTATGAGAATGAAAAAAAAAATATGGTTTTGGTTTGTTTTGTAATTATTTTATAAATCAAAAGATTCATCTAATGCACAAATAGTTTTTTTTTTTTTTTGCTTTAGTTACTTAGAATAATAAACATAACATGCACCATAATTCAGTGAAAAGAAAAAAAAGATAATTCATTTTCTTTGGAATATTCTTTTTGTATTTGAAATTCTTATTTAGTGATCATACAAACTAATATACGATACTAAAAACAGTTTAGTTGTTCAATCTAGTAGCTTGTTTAAAGATTTGTTTCTTTCTTGGTTTGCAGCAACAACTCGTCCCAGTTCTAAAAGAACCACAAGTCCAATCTGTATAACCTTTTGATATGCAAAGCTGTTGGCAATTGTTAGTGCACGGTCCAAAACAATCAGCGTCAACGGTGAATGCGTTTGCTTGTTCTACATTTAAAAAAATCTAGTTAGAAATAAATAAAATACAATATGTAGGACAAGAAAAAAAAAATATAGTAAAATAGTTAGAAATAAGCTTTAACATAGCTAAGAAAGCATTTCAAATAATTGAGAATATTGATAATAAGAGTTTGAAAATATTGATAATGAGAATGCTTAATTAACCTGCAATGACCAACAACAAAATTATTGCGATGGTACCAACAACTGCTAAAGATATGTTCTTGGCCATATTTTTTTTTGGATTATTGTTTGTATGATAAGGTGTTGTAAATATTTTCTAATGTCTTGAGGTTGATGGATTTTGTTGAGATAAAATAGGTCTTTATATAGTTTTTTTTGGTGACATAAATTCCTAAGTACATAAAGAAAGAATTTTAAAAATGCAAATTTTGAAATATTTGACTGTAAATGATTTCTTACACATTTGATTTAAAATTTATCACCTTGTAGGAAACTAAATCATTCTTAGAATCGAATAAATATCAATCATTAATCATTAAATATCAATCATCAATACAGTTTTTAGAAACTAACCATTCTTAGAATCGAATAAATATCAATCATCAATCATTAAACTAAAAACCCAAATCAACAAATATTTCACATCCAAAACTAACTCATTCCAAAACTAACAAAATCGGACTCAATCAAATGAAATCCCTAAAGATCCTCTATAATACATCTCAAATCAAAATAATTTCCAAAACTAACATAATCTTACTGTTTAGGAAAATATTAAGACCATCTCCATCGGACAAATTTGATGGAAGTCTTAAAATTAAATGTAATAAATAAACACTTAAACAGTAAAAGATGTCCAACCTCAATGAGAATTGTGTTTCTGCCGAGACATAATAGAAGACACTCTAAAGACACCCGACATGTCATCATTTTATTGGTCAGTAATAATAATAGTTATTATTTTTTTACAAAAGACTAGATTTTAACCCGCGGTACACCGCGTGCATATAATTTTAAATATATGATGTTTTATAAATAGAGAAATAACCTAATTTTTCGGCCGTTTGTACGACTAAATGTTTATATTAATTTTTTAACCTGTAATATACTATTGAACATTTGTTTATTATATTTAGTTTGTTTTGTTTAGTGTTTGAGATTCTATTTCGATTTTTAATTATTATAACAAAAAAATAAAGGATCTAAATACATAATAAGTCATGTATATGATATAATTAAATCACATTTTTCCTAATGAATTAATTATTTTACACAATTTTAGGTAAAACAAATTGATTTTATATGTCAGATATTATAATATTTATAGTGTTGGCAAATAATAAAATGAGGATTTAAACCGTGTTAGCACATATTTAATAATTCCAACATGTCCTTTTGATAATCACATTATATAATTTTTTTTTAATTTTACATATTCATAATAGTTTAAATTTTATTAAATATATATATATATATATATTATAATATTTAAATAATTAGGAATCGAAGTTCTTCTTACGTTAAGAATCAAAACTCACAGGTTTGGAAAATAAAATGGAAAATATATCAAAGTTTATGTCTCTATATAATATTGATTGCTGTTTTTTATTTTTGGTTGGAATGAAATGTCAAATATTTAGGAAACAAAATCTGAAATGATGTTATTTTTGGAAAGTTTTTAGGGATTAAATTTGTAAATAAGTTTTAAATACATATAATTTCAAGGGTAAAACACCAAATACTTAAAAATGTTAATATAAATTTAAGAAATAAAATATGTCGTGATACTATTTTTGAAAATCTTTTTATAAATTTTTGAGAGGTTAATGTTGTAAATAAAATTTTAAATAAGTAAAACTAAAAAGACATAACACAAAATCGATGATACAAAATTTTTTCTGGTGATCCTTTCGAATCGAATCGAATCAAAATCGTCAAGTTTTGGCGAGAAACGAGGTAGTCGATTCGAGAGTGGAGGAGGAGGAGGAAGTATCAGGTGAATCGGATTTACGAGCTTGGTGACGAGCAGAGAGGCATTCAAGCATGTCATGGTGCTTCTTCTGCAATGCCGGATCTAGGTCTTCGGGATCGTCGTCTTCCATAACCGTTTTACGCCAATTGTGACAGCGTTTTTACAAATCGAAGCTAAGATCAAGGATAAACCTAAACGTCACCGTTTGATCATTCCAATGAGATAGTATGATAAAAACAGTGATATTGCAATTTTATCCTTCATGATGTCAAGTGTGCTGACAGTGACCTCAGGTTATCTATAAATTACAGGATAACCCAAAATCAAGTGTATGTGTATAATCAAAATCAGAAAGAAAAAAATATATGGTTTTGGTTTGTTGTAATTATTTTGTAAATCAAAAAATTCATCTAATACAAGATAGTTTTTTTTTTTGTTTACTTTTTGTTACTTCGAATAATAAACATAACATACACCATATTAAGTGAAAAAAAAAAAAGATTATTCATTTTCTTTAGATTATTCTTTTTGTATTTGAAATTCTTATTTAGTGATCATACAAATTAATAGATGATACTAAAAACAGTTTAGTTGTTCAATTGAGTAGCTTATTTAAAGATTTGTTTCTTTCTTGGTTTGCAGCAACAACCTGACCCAGTTCTAAAAGCTGCACAAGTCCAACCTGTATAACCTTTTGATATGCAAAGTTGTTGGCAATTGTTAGTGCACGGCCCATAACAATCAGCGTCAATGCTGATTGCGTTTGCTTGTTCTGGAAAAAAAAAATCTAATTAGAAATAAATAAAATATAATGTGTACTACGAGAAAAAAGTATTGTAAAACAATTAGAGATAAGCTTTAACATAGCTAAGAAAACATTTCAAATAATTGAAAATATTGATAATGAGAAATTGAGAATGCTTGATTAACCTGCAATGACCAACAACAAAATTATTGCGATGGTACCAACAACTGCTAAAGACATGATCTTGGCCATTTTTTTTTTGGAGTATTATTTGTATGGTAATGTGTTGTAAGTATTTTCTAATGTCTTGAAGTTGATGGATTGTGTTGAGATATAATAGGTCTTTATAGTTTGATTGGTGACATAAATTCCTAAATAAATAAAGAAAGAATATCAAAAATGCCAATTTTGAAATTCTTTTTGAAATATTTGACTGTAAACGATCTCTTACACATTTGACTAAAATTTTATCACTACTGAATTAGTAGGAACCTAAATCTAAGATGGGAAAGATGAATATATATGTAAATTTTATTTGAGCATATAGCAAATTTGTTTTAAAATGCTAATATTGATATAAGACTTTGACTATCTATAAGGAAATATATTACAAAATATTCAAACATGTCTTGGTCAACATAATAACTTGATTATATAAGTTAAAACTGAAAAAAAAAATGAAATATTGTTTAAAAGTTTTTTTTGTTGAAGTATAATTAGTTAAGGCATATTTATAAACAACAATAGCTAACTGGTTTTTAGTTTTTTTTTTTTTGTTTAACGCAAATTTGATTAAAAAACAAGAAGGATAATCCAAATACATAGAACACCAACGACAACACCATGACCAAAATACAAAACAGAGCAAACCATTAACGGATTCTGGATTTTAGTTATTTATTTATTTTTACAACAACTGGTTTTTAGTTAATATTGTACGTTTTTCATACACAATTTCTAAATAAATATTTCAAATACATATTAGAAATATATTAGCTTTTTAACTGAATTGGAGTTAGTTTGGTTCGGTTTCACATACTGGGTTATATATTATACAGGTTTGGTTCGGTCGGATTCGAGAATTTTGATTCGATTCGACGATTTTACCCAGTCCTACTACTAATACTTTAGAAATTGGAGTTCATTTTTCGTAAAAGATTACAAATTTGGAGGAGTAATATGCAATATTTGACATCAAACTCTTTTTTTCTTCTTTTTTTACATCTTCCTTCGTTGCTTCGCTTTTTTTATTAATTTTTTAAAAAATAAAAAAGAGAATAAAATTAAATATTTATCGTCGTCGATCCTCTTCTCTTCGCACTAAAGAGAGAAGAAATCTGAAATTATCGGATCGAATCGAATCGGACAATCGCAGAGAGAGAGAGAGGCTAATAAGCGTAAAAGAGAGAATAATACTCCGTGGGGGCTTTGAGAGAGAGAGAGAGAGAGAATCGGACGAGTCTAAGGGATCAGAAAAAACGGTGATACGGAAGCTAGTTTTAGGGTTAATGGGCGCCGCGGGCTCCAAACTCGAGAAAGCTCTCGGCGACCAGTTCCCCGAAGGTGAACGCTACTTCGGATTCGAGAATTTCGGCAATACTTGCTACTGCAACAGCGTTTTGCAGGTACACACATACTTGTACCCCCGATTTTAGATAATCGTATCATGGTTTGACCTTTTGGTTTTCCCAATTGGTTTCAAAAGGTTCAAATTAGGGTGTGTAGTGAGAACATTTACTAGAGCTTTGTTATATAAGTGTACTCGTGTGTAATTTGCAATTGTGTATCCTCTCTCTATTGTTTTGTTTTGTGTGTTTGCTATGTATATGAATGAGTTCTCTGGACTGGAGAAAGGCTACTAGAATCCTTGATGTGATGAATCTCCTCTCTATCCCTTATGTGCAGGCTCTTTATTTCTGTGTTCCCTTTCGTGAACAATTGCTCGAATACTATACCAGTAATAAAAGCGTCGCCGATGCTGAAGAGAATCTTATGACCTGCCTTGCAGACTTATTTTCTCAGGTATTTTATTTATATACATAACTTCAAATGGTCTTAACTCAAATGACCATCTTGATTCTCACCTTAGTCACTTATTAAAAAGGCACACAAGTAAAAAATGTCGTATGGGATAACAGGAACTCGATACTGTGTCTTTTGTTAGGTATCTTCGTTTCGTTAATCTAAGAAGTGCTTGATGTAGGGCTTAGTAATGTCATATCCTGTCAATCATCATCTATTTCATTGTCCTGTGCCTATTCATTTTATGCAGGAAACGAAAGTGTTATCTTAAGTTTAATCATTGTAATTCTTTCTGTAGATAAGTTCCCAGAAGAAGAAAACTGGTGTTATTGCGCCTAAGCGATTTGTACAGAGGTTGAAGAAACAGAATGAACTGTTCCGGAGTTATATGCACCAGGTGATCTTTGCAATTTTTTTTCATCTTTTCTAGCATTTTTTTTGTTACTCTACATGTGAGAAAAGCAATTTGAACTGGCCATTGCATATTTGATTGAACTCGCCATTTTACTCTTATGTAGGATGCACATGAATTCCTGAATTATTTGCTGAATGAAGTTGTTGACATACTGGAGAAAGAGGCAAAAGCGACAAAACCCGAACATGAAACCTCATCATCATCATCTCCCGAAAAGATTGCAAATGGACTGAAAGTTCCTCAGGCGGCTAATGGTGTTGTGCACAAAGAGCCTATTGTCACTTGGGTGCACAATATTTTCCAGGTCAGTTATTTTCAATGACAAGGCTCATCATGTTTCCTTCTAAGGTTTGACTGTGTAGTACATTTTTGGCTTAATATATAAATTATTCCGGATAATGTACACAGGGCATACTTACCAACGAGACAAGGTGTCTGCGATGTGAAACAGTGACAGCAAGAGACGAAACATTCCTAGACCTTAGCCTTGATATCGAACAGAACAGTTCGATAACTAGCTGTTTGAAAAACTTCAGCTCCACAGAGACTCTTCACGCTGAAGACAAATTCTTCTGTGACAAATGCTGCAGGTAAGATGTTGGTTCTTAGTCTCACCCCATTGCTTTTCATAGTTCTTTAGCTTTGCTTTAATTGCTGCAACTACATATTATTAGTCTTTGAGCTCCCGTTTTCCTTTCAATGGCTGCTCTGTATGATTTATTACGTGCAAGGGCAATTTCTTAGCGCTGACCAAATCCCGATTCTTTTATGTTTTATATAACAGCTTACAAGAAGCACAAAAGAGGATGAAGATCAAGAAGCCGCCACACATCTTAGTCATCCATCTAAAACGATTCAAATACATCGAACAGCTAGGCCGCTATAAGAAGCTCTCATATCGAGTCGTCTTCCCTCTGGAGCTAAAGCTGAGCAACACGGTGGAACCCTATGCAGATGTGGAGTACTCTCTGTTTGCAGTGGTGGTTCATGTCGGAAGTGGACCAAACCATGGTCATTACGTGAGCCTTGTGAAAAGCCATAACCATTGGCTATTCTTTGATGATGAGAATGTTGAGATGATTGAAGAATCAGCTGTTCAAACATTCTTTGGATCGTCTCAGGAGTATTCGAGCAATACTGATCATGGTTACATCTTGTTCTATGAGAGCCTTGGACCGACCAAGTAAAAAAAAGCTGAGAAAGCAGCAAACAAAAAGGGGCTTTCTTCGTTTTTCTTTCCTTAACTATTAGTAAAATGGTATATGCTTGTCTTAAAAATGTCAACTCAATTGACAGTAACTTTTTCTTTTTTGTTTTTTTGGATTTCTTTCTGTCTTCTCTCTCCCAAAGATACTTACTTGGTGAGTTTAAAAATTGGAAAAGTTTTAACTGAAATATGTATACTTTGAAAGGCCATGTACAGTTTATGGCAAATAACTCCTTGTCTTTTACATCTTTTTCAGTCAAAGAAAGAAGCAAGGAAGAAGGTTTACAATACTGTTGAATTTACATTGGTTACTTCTTTTTTATGGTCTCAAAGTTGTCTAAAGTTTTGTATTAATGTCGTCTTTGAATTCACCATAAAACAGAATACCAAAATGTTGTTAGTACTATATATGAGTACGATGGAATATGTTAGATAACTTTTAAAATACGGCCCATTAAGAAAAATTGGGCTGATAAAGATATTTAGGACCCGGCGGCGATAATCACTTTTGTCGTGAGAAAAGGCTATATAAACAAACATGTTGATAGTTTTATATACGGCCCATTAAGAAAAATTGGGCTGATAAAGAAATTAGGTCCCGGCTATAATCACTTTTGTCGTGAGAATAATAAAGCTACATAAACAAACAAACAAGTAAATAAAAATATTCCAACAAGAAAAAGAGAGAGACAAAAGAAAACAGAAAAGAAAGTTCACGGGAGAAGAAGTTGACGAAGAAGATACAGACAGAAAAGGCTTGGATCACCCGTGAGCTATGTGCTTTTTTTCTCAAAACATAAATGTTTTCATTTTTCTGATTCAACAAGTGATTAAGAATACTACCTCTCCCAAACCTATGACATATTTCTTTTAAACCACAAATAAATTACAAAAACAGATAAATATATAATTTTACTCACTTAATAATAACAAGAGTAAAATAATTTATTTAAAGCCTGGCAATGGAAAGGGGAATTAAATGCATATGATATTTTGAGTTTCAGCAAGAAAAAAGAAGAAGAAGAAGTGCATGGGTGGATTTTATATATATGGTTGGGTATACCAATTTATCATATAGTACTATAGACAGTAGTAAGAAAAAAAGAAGAAATGATTTTTTAGAGCATAACTAACAAAAAGGTAGTAGACAGCTCATAAATAGTAAATTGTAATTATGACTGATAGTAGTAGACTAGTAGTAGTAGCATCAAACAACAGAAGAGAAAAAGAAAAGAGAGTACAGAGTACAGACATGCATTTATTTGTCAGTAAATGTCATTATGTTGTTGATGATCCCATCCATATGGTGGTGGTGATTATGAAATCTCTTAAGTAGTACTAATCCAAGTTTAATGAATAAACAAAACAATAACAAGATCCAGAAGGAGAGGATAAAAGAAGAAAGAAAAGAAAAGAAAAAGTAAAAGGGTAATTTGGGAATATAAAGTGAAAAAGGAAAGGGCGAAGAATTAGGATTTGTCGTTATCCTCTCTCTGCTGCTGAATAGGGTGTCGCAATCAGAGATGGATTGAAGAAAAGCCATTTCACAGGCGAATCGCGCCGGGCCCTGAGAAAGAGCGTCTTCCTCTTCAATCTCTCTCTCTCTCTCTCTGAATCCGTTCGTTACTCAGAAGCTTCCGTTACAACAACAAAAAAAAAAAACACTCTCTCTCTACATGCATTTGTTACACTTTACAAAGTCTCTTCAAGCTTCGTCTTCTTCCCCTTGGCTCACCTTCATTTTGAAGCATCGGTTCTAATTTCCCTCCGTCGGTTCACCATTCTCTCTCTATCTGCGATGGGTGATTTCTTCGATGAGGTTAGTTTAGATTACTCCTTCTACTTTGTTTTGATTCTTCCTCCTATCGATTTGGTTTTTGTTTGTTTTTTGAAATCGAATCTTCGATTTGGAATATTGTAAAGAAGATAAGACTTATACGGCTCTTCAGATTCGATTCTGGATGTGTCTGTTTGTGGCCATTATCTTCCTCTTAGGATGGATCATGAGAGAAAGACTAATCTTGTTGCAACTGTTTTAGTGTAGTCGTTACTTACTTAGGTGAAGAGAATTAGTGAAATCATCAAATTAAGAGAAGTCTCTCTTACGTTTCACAAATTATGTCGAGCTCTTAATCCAAGTTGTTGTTGTTACACTGTTACTGTTTTGCTATCTTTTGATGGTTTTTTGGTCAACGTCTTTGTTCTAGCTTTCCATGGTGTGATCTGAATAAGTGAATAATATCTACAGGGGAAGCAGCAATTCGTAACTGTTGCAGATGGGAATGCGCCACTACCTGTCAAGTATCCAAGCTTCAAGCCACCTAAGTCGAGTTTCAGTGATGGTGGCAAACATATTCCCATTGGTAAATTGTTTATAAGATTACGCTGTATCATGATAGTTTCTCGAAGCTTTCTAATGAGTAAAATTCTGTTTTATGTTTTTGGTATTGCAGATGTTTTCCCACTTCTTGTCAAGGAGGCTGCTTTCCCTTTGAAACAAGACCCTTGCATCGATACTCCATTGGTGAGTTCTCTTTTTTTTTTAGGTAACAAGTCCTTAAATTGTATTGACTCTTGCTCTGAAACTATGATTTTCTTTAGAGTAGATCATGATCATTGTATTTGGTTGCATTTGAACGAGGGTTGATATGTTAATCAGTAGATCATTGGTACATCTGAGAACTAAATAGATGTTCAAGAAGTAGTAGCATTGTGGGTGTTCTATGATAAGGTGTGCTAAGTCCTCTAGACTCTTGCCATTTTTGTTTAGGTCCAAGATGTGTGTACTATCTCTGTTTTACCTGATGAAGGAAGTACAATCCCGCAATGTACCTCGCAGTTTACTCTCCTGAGCTTCGTCAAGGCTCTGCTTCCATCTAAAAATCAGATGTTGATCGATGCTCAGCTCAACTGTCAGAAAACGCAGAACCGCATCAATGTGCTACTGGGAGGCACAGATTCTTACCAATCATGCGTTGTGGACATTAACGTCGAGAAAGGGAATGGCGGTGATACAGTGACATCCCATGACGAAATTGTTGGAAGTATGAAATCTGAGAGTGTAGTAAGTTCTTCCTATTTGTACCTACTTTGCTTGGGTCTATATCGTGAAGATGATATCCAAATGTCTGACTCTTATGTGGTTATTATGATATTTTTCACAGCATATGCAAAAGGTATTACAGAGACAAGCAAGCTTGAGCACTGGTAAGATAACAACATTTCATTGAAGTTGCATAAATTAAGATTATGGTTGTTGTGTTTACGCACTTGAGAATGTTCTGTTGCAGATAAAGCTATCTCTGAGCGATGCCATGATGCACCAACGAACAGGTGGAGAAGATACAAGCGTGCCGCTTCATTTGATTCAAGAAAAATCGTCATTCTATTCTCAATCTTGTAAGTATATACCTCTACTTACTTAATGCGTATACGTTTATTACCTTTGATGAAGCATTTCACTATTAACTTTAAATGTTCTTAAATTGCAGATCAAGTGTGGGAACATTGATATTGATCTACTTGACATTGAGAGTGAAGCAAAACGGAGACAACAACAGCTTCAATCACATGTAAACTGTAACATCTCTTTTGACCAAGGGGTCGTCTCTGTTTTGAATCTCTCTTTTCTAAAACTCGTCTTTTGTTCCAAGTTTCATAATGTCGATAATAACATTTCTCTGTGCATATCACTTGCAAATGCTTAAGGCCTGATTAACGTGTAACTAAACGAGAGGTTAAAAAAGTAAAAACAAGAGAAGAATCAACAGTGTCGTAGGCATCGTGATCGTCGTAATAAGTAAGTATACAATTTATACCAGAATAACAGCAGGTTCTTGTGATCCGTCAGAGATCATGTGCAATAGTTATTAAATCTTCAAACGAACCAAGTAAAATAATTAACAGATAACTGTATGCAAATAATCAACAAATAATATGTTAATGGTAACGTCTAAGAGATGAAAGGCACACAAAACTTTTCGTATTGTGTTACAAGTTTTGATTGGCTGTCTATACTGATCAATTGCAGAATAAGGCAAAAGATTCACTTATAAAAAATAGTTGAAGAAGGTTTACTTCCGTGATACTATCATCACACTTAATCCTTTTTCTCTTTAATGTTTTTATACTCTGTGTCTGTTAATGTCTGATAAGATGAAAATCACAAAACTATCTTGATCCCTTCTGTTTGCTTCACAAATTTCTTTAATGGAGTATGATGTTGAATCAACAAGAACAGCCTCCTCCTCCTCCTTCTTGCTCACCTTGTGATGAACTTGAAGTGGTCCTTAGATTCACGTCAACCATGTCCTCTGCTTTTGTCGCTGATGAATATGAGTCCACCCCAGGTAAAGCTGCAGCAATCTTCCGAAACAAAGCCTGCGAAAGTAATAATCATTCGTGTTTGTGAGAGAAATCAGACAACCAGAAAAAAACACTCACGTCCCTAATATAAGTTGCTCTATACCTTGATGTTGAAATTTTCTTTTGCGCTGGTCTCGATGAACATCAGTCCATACTCTTTAGCCTTATCTTCCCCTTCACTGATTGATACTTGCCTGTTTTCATAATATCATGAATGACACATATAAGACAAAGATAACTATATAACCGTATAGAATCGAAGCTGATTCTGCTTATTTTTATACCTTTTATCAACAAGATCAGTTTTGTTTCCAACAAGAACAATAATAACATCGCCTTGACCTCTTTCTCTGTGTACATCCTCTATCCATTTCGAGGTATTCAGAAACGTTTTCCTATCTATCAGACACAAGTACTTGAACTCATAAGACACAAAATGGGGAACCAAAGAATCAAGGACAGAAAAGAAGCAGGACTCACTGGCAACATCATATACAACAATGGCAACAGAAGAATCTCTGATGTAACTTGGGATAAGACTCCTGAATCTTTCTTGTCCAGCTGTATCCCTGTAGTAATCAACAAAACCCCATTTGTGTTATCAATTGAAGCACTTAACACTATCTTATAGGTTAAGTTTAAAGAAAAAAAAGAAGAAGCAGTTTCTTAGTTCTCTCACCAAAGCTGCAAACGAACTGTTCGATCTTCGAGGTACATTGTTTTCGAAAGGAAATCGATCCCAATGGTAGGCTGCAGATATAGAGAGAGAGCACAATTAAAAGTCTTAAATGACTAATCAACACGTTAAGTAACAACAATAGATTACACCCAAAGCAGAGTCCATAGCATGGATGAGTCTATTGTGATCATAATAACCTTAAGTAAGGAGATAATTAATTAAAGAACACAACAACAACAACAACAACAACAACAACAACAAAACAGATTAAAGTTGATGTCGGAGAATTGACGAATTAACTAGAGATGAGAAATTACAAACCTAACCACGGGTAAAGATTATCGAATGAAGGACAAACCTGGTAAATGGTGTCGAATTTGTCATACATGAAACGAGTGATGATGCTGGTTTTTCCGACAGATTGATCACCTAAGAACACCAACTTAAACTTGGCCAAAGGTGAGACAGCCGCCATGTTCTCTCTCTCTCTCTCTCGTTCGTTCAGAAGAAAGAAAGATCCGAAAGATTGAGAGTTTCTTCTCTATGCTTAAGAGGAGGTCTCCAAGAAGAAGAAAAAGAAAAAGAAAGAGAAGGAGAGCACGACGACCAAGAAGAAGACTCGGTCGCACACAAAGCCTTGGCAAAATATATATTCAACGATCTCTGCGGGGACTTATATATAAACAAGCGTGTGAATATTACTCGCCTGACCCTGACGTGCGGTTTGTGTATATCTCTAATACGCTTTTGTTAATATTCATTCGTGTTCTAAAGAAACAAAAGATATGTTTTCTAAAATTTCTAGATATGATCAAATTTGAAGTTACTAACACCAACCTACTACTACTACTTGATTTTGGATGATCGGAGATTGGCAAAAATGACCAAGGGAGAGAGTCCACAATTATTACAATTTATCAGAACACGTTTTGGCTATCTGTTAATGTGATTGATGAAACATTTGAATCATACACACACCCAAAAGTCCATCAGCAGAGCAAAACACAATAAAAGCTTGAATCGATCAGCAAGTAGCATCATAAGGCTTATATATTTGTATTCGTTCCATAAACCTCAAACCCCCCAACTTAAAACAAAACCAACAATCCAAATTCAGAAACACAAAACCCCCCAATTCATAAACCCTAAAATTGGGATTATTAAATTTTCTCATTATAGAAACAAAAAAAAAACCCTACTTACCAACAAATCTCATATTGCTCCATGGAAACTTAGCCGTACCCGCCGCCGCCGCAACACCACCAGCCCTCGTCGGAGAATTAGCCCTTTCACCGCCACCACCACGACGACCTTTACCTTTACCATTATTACCATAACCACCGATCTCTCTCTTCTCCTTCCGATCAAGCCAATGACTCTTCTTATCATCTTCCTCCTCAACAAAGCTAGATCCTTTCACTTTACTCTTCCTATCTTCCTCAATGTACTTCACCGGAAACAAATCCCTAGAAATCGACAAAGGGCTACGGAGAGTGACGTAAGCCTTCTTGTAATCAGCTTTCGCTATCAGCAAACCTCCGCGTTTCTTCTTCTTCCCGTCCATGTTCAGCGTGTTCACTTTCTCCACATCGAATCCGTAGAGTGATTCAAGAACTCGTTTGATCTCGATCTTCGTCGCCGATGGGATCGTTTTTAACGCGAACTCGTGTATGATCGTTAGCTTCGCTGGCATCATAAGCTTTATCGGAAGATTCGCGAAATGAACCACTCTTCCTCCCAATCTACTCCCCATTTTTTTTTTCTTAGGTCTGAGAAAATGAAACTGAGGGTTTCTTCTTCTTCCCCACTCAAATCACTCTTCTCTCACTCACATTTGCTTTAATGGGCCTTGAATGGGTCTTCAATGGGCCGAATGAGTAGTTTTAATTTTGTTATTTTTTAGAGTCACACAAAATCCTCATTACAACTGAGTCCTGCTTATAAGAGAGAGATATTGATGATCTTTTAAGCCAGTTACAAGGTAAAGAAGGACAACAACATTCATCATCACTTTTACTACACATTTTTACAAATAGCGAATCTTCTTCATCAGGGTCAAGACCACCTGCAGATACCAGGCTCCGTTGTTTTGCTGAGAGCTAGAATCTCATCATACTTTGAGCCATATACAAATCCCCATAGCTGCAAAGTATCAATATCAATGGTGTGTTTCTTTGTTTCAGTTAAAGGGCTGAATCAATATAGAAAATGAATCTTTTTTTCCACTTTAGGGTAAAGTTAACTGTACCTCCACTTCTTTCACATCAAAGTCCTGAGAGTTTGCGAGACAAGAGTTCCCATACGTCTCTGAGTAAGCACTTGATCCGCTTAGCCTATATAACAACACAATGAATCAAATTGGATTTGAGGAAATATGGTTTGTTGTTCGTTGCAATGGTAAGAGTTCTGGTAGGGAAAATCTTACAGCTCACTGTCTAGATAGAGAGCAAACCGTCCACCACCTCCCAAAGCTAGAAATTCCTTGGAGCATAAAGTGTAGAACCGATTTGCGCCTGTACCAAAGTTACAAGTGAATAATGGAAACAACTCCAAGTAGTTCTATGTATCTAATAAGCAATGCATAATAAATACCTGTGGGACGGTATATTGTGGGTTGTCCTGACTTATTTGTGAAAACAAATGTACTATTGGTTCCCTGACAACAACAACAACAACAAAAAAACCAACACAAAGAAGAATGTGAATTTATAGTGAAAAAGAAAGAAAGCTTGATAGATGGAATCAATATAAAAATTGGATCTTTAGCACCACACCTGATACTTTTTATCAGTTGGAATCAAAGGTGCTTCGACAAGACCACCAAAAACCGAACCTTTTCTGTCTCCGACAACCTGAAACAGAGGCGATTTCCACAGAGCTCCATAAAAAAATTCACACTTTTACCAATGTTTTGAATTAGAAACTGAATTTCATATACCAGTAAACTGAGACCAGGCCAGAGGAGGCTTTTCCTGTACAGTGTAGACAGTGATATACCATGCCTCCATGTACTAGAAAATTGCAACAAAAATTATCACACACAGCCATAGAATATATGAAATATAACCCATTCTTAATATTTATAAATCAGCTCCAAATGAAGTGAATGAGTCCTCTCACCTGTAAAGCAATATCCATTTCCTCCCTTGAACAAGCGCAGGAAGTGAAGTATATAAGGAACGTCTTGACTGGTCCGATAAAAGCAAAGAGGGCTCTGAAACTTCAGGTAGAATTACTTGCACTATCTTTGCTTCCTCTTTGACATTATTATTCTGCATCGGCTTCATCTCCAAGCCATCATATTCAGTCTCTTCATCGTCTGGTATCACATCAGAATTTACCTTTCGTTCCTTAGCCCCCGGAAACTTAACAGCCTGATAAAAATTCTTCAAATGCTGTTTATACTTAGACAACAAGCTCTTCTTTGCACCACCACTAGTAGCAGCCTCCTTCATTTTTCCAATATGATTCACCGAAGATGATGATGTATCACTTGTTCCTGCCTCAGAATCTTCTTCTTCTTCTGATTCCTCGTCTTGATCCTGATCCTTCTTTTTGTCTTTGGGGTCCGAAGATAACAGTGAACCAAGGAATGCAGAGAAAGAAGAAGTATCTGGCTCGTCTACCAAATCCTTCTTAGGCTGCTCCTCAGTGATAGACTCTAGTTGATTTCTCTTGTTAGACTCATCTTCCTCACCCTAATTAAGAAAAGAAAAATGAGAAAACTAACCTGAGCTCATTAAATATGATCACACAAATTTATAGTCCAACCTAGAAGCGCTCAATCTATCAAAATAGTAGTACAATCTTCAAACAACTATGCATTAACGCTTTGACCCAGAAGATAAGACTCTAAATGGCAATAAAGAACAAGACTGAATAATCGTCGGATTGATGGTTGGGTCAACACAAACAAAAAGAGAAAAAGATGAAAACTTTAAGATTGGTACCGGAAGAGGGGGAGAAGCAGAGGAGGGGGGTTTATCAGAGATGGGATTAAGAAGAAGACCAGCGGTGAGATCGGTGACAAAGTGCACTGCTTTGCTTCTGAAAGATGATGATTTGTGGTGTTTCCCCATTTTTTTTCTTGTGTCGTGCGTCCTCTCCTTTTTAACTGAATCCTATTTTTAGTCCAAAATTCAAAACTTGCAGATTCTGACCAATCTACACCACAAAATTGAGTCAGCTTTCTCCCACCAATCTGTTAATTAAGCTGTGATCGTTTACCTAATACGCCATTCTTAGAAAACTTTGGAAAGATCATCATACCATCTCTCTGTCTCTCTCTCTTCTTTAGTCTTTGGTCTGATCTTATCCGATTAGCTACCTTTTAATTTTCTTTCTTTCTTCAGAGCTGAATTGGTTAAGGGACAAGGGTTTTGGTTTTGGATATGAAACGTTTTTTGAGACAGCTTAACTAAAATAGAAAAGACGACCAAACATATTCGGTGAGAGAAAGGTGACGGCGAGCCTTACGAGAAAAGTAGTCTTCAAAGCTTTTTAGTTCGTTGGTTTAACACTATATATAGTTTGTAGACGATCATTGTACAAGAAAGACTCCATGGCCCAATGGATAAGGCGCTGGTCTACGAAACCAGAGATTCTGGGTTCGATCCCCAGTGGAGTCGATTTTTTTTTTTTAATCCACTTTTGTTTGTCCAATCAAACGATGACGTATCGAGCCTTACTTGCCTCTTTTTTTTTTAAAGTGAAGACTAAAATTGTCACAACAAGGATCAAATATATAAAGTTATGAACTTCAATGTAGCTACTAGAAACAACAACACCAAGAGTGTTTAGTGTTTATTAACGAACCGTACAAATAGATGAAGACTCTAGGTAACTTAAACTCTAAAGAACCTGAAACGTGATAGTCTCCTAGTCCTTAGACCAACGAAATGCTGCTTTCACCGCCGGGAGGCTTCCTTACACCACCAAAGTAGTCTCGGGACTCTGACTTCCCGTCTGCGAAAATATTGTTTCCGCTCATTTCCCTTAGTTTAGCTGAGCTTAACTGCTTATCCGCAGTACCAGGTGATTCGTCGCCTTTGAAGATACCGTTGCCTGTGAGTTCCTGAAACTTCTGGTTATGTATCTTCTTTGATGTCTTTACAACAGGTTCTTCACTGAATAATATGTTGCTTTGTCCTCCTGCTGGCTGTTTGCAAATCGAAGAGAAAGTTAAACTTCTTTTGGGCACCAAGTCTCAGTTTCTTTTCAAAGCACTGCCAAGATAAAGTATACTTACATTGGAAACTTTAACAGAAGTACGTAAGTTTCTTGGTGCAGGCTCACCCATGTCTCTGTTACCTCTAGCTTCTTGTTGAGCAGCAGCCAAAGATCGAGGCTGAATCTCAGGTGGAGGTCCAAAGATGTTATGACCGCTGATCTCTTCGATCTTAGCACTTGATATCTGTTTGTTGCTCTTTAAGTCAGCCTCGGTGAGCAAGTTTCCGCTCAGCTCTCTTTGCTTTGCAACCTCGGTTAAAGTGGTAGGTTTCTTCGGGGATACATTCCCGTCAGCGCTGAAAGATATCTGACTCATCCCATTCAGAGTCTGCTGCAAATTTCAGAATACATTACTACATAACTACCATTTCCGAAACAAACATAAGAGTCACAAGACAAGTAAGTTACCTGATAGTAACGGAGTCCAGTCTTTGGATCAGTAGCATCAGATTCAGACCCAACTTTGGCCTTATCAGTAAATATGCCACTACCAGTCATCTCTTTCAACTTGTACCCTGAACAATTCTTCCTGTAAAGAGTAAAATCGCCTTAAAAACAAGTAAAGATTCAACCTTTTAACACTTGGAGATCATGGAAAGTAAAATCAAATTAGGTAAAGCTAAATTAAAAATAACAACAAAGAAGAGACAAAGACCTCCTCAATAGATAATGAATGAACAGTAGTAGATTGACATGTAAATTGGTGGGGCTTGATGAGAACAATGAATGTAATAAAATATAGAATTAAAAAATCATCAGATAAGCCAAAAAAGCATTTGACCAATCTCTTTTCATAAGTTCATCATTCCTTCATACAACAAAGGAACCATTTTTTTGTGAATTAAAAAAAAAAAGACAATCACTTTCAAGAACCAATTCTGTTTCAGCTGTAATACTTTAGATCTGGTAATGAAATGGTTAAATAAAGATTTTGCATGAGAGATGAGATTTAAAATAGATTTTCTTACAGCTTATTGAGAGACTGAGCTTCCTCATCTGTGATCTGACCTCCGCCAAGAATCTTGCTGATTCCATCTGACGGCTGTAAAATGAAAGAAGTTTATGGTTCAGCTTTCTCAATAGAAAGAGAAAGTGAGAAACATATTTAATGAAGAAACAAACGGACCTGGTGAGAACGAGAGGCGGAAGGGGTTGTAGAATGCTGAGGAGGAGGAGGGGTTTCCGACCAGGAAAGCAGATCGGCGGTGGAAGTGTGAGGGTTTCTCACCGGCGTGTTTCTCTCCATTTTTTTGTTTTTCTTTCTTCTGATTCAAAAAGTGAAAAAAAGGTTTTTTCTTGAAACACTTCAATGGTTTCAAAGATATCTTTTCTCTTTTCTTTTTAACTTTAAAATCAGAAAAGGAAAATAGAAAGAGATTAGTGTTAAGTTTAAAATAGAATTTGTTATTTATTGTCTCATGACAGAAATAGAGTTTTAATTTAATAATCTTTGATAAACCGAATTGAATGAAGAAAGCTACTGAAAGCATTAAATTTAAATAGATTTTTTTTAAAAAACCAAAAAAAAAAGGTACTACATACTTACATAGAACATAGTACACCAAAAACTTTATTAAAAGCAAAATGTAGTTTTTTTCCCTTTCTCATAAATGATTTGTTGTCATCATCATTTCATATAGGATTCATCTTAGTAGTTGAAAATAACTTTTTTTTTTTTTTTTTTTCTATTTTACCGCATTTTGTATATTATTTTCCAAATTTTCAGCTAATAAATTTTTTTTTTCTATAACGGTTAAGTATGGATAAGTTATAAAATATTCAAATTCAATTCAAACCAAAATCTTGAACTTTCATATTGTAAAAATTATAAACATATGAATAAAAAGTTTAAAACTAATTTTTATTTTGTCCAAAAAAACTCATTTTTTATTTATTTAAAACAAAAATAAAATAAAACTAAAAATTGTAATTAAAAAATTAAAAACTGTAAGAAAATATTTAAATTTTTTTGTGGAACCTCTAACGATCAAATGACTAGATCTAAAATCCGTTTAACTTTCACATCATATTGCAAATTTATTATTTAATTTTTTATTTTTGAAAAATTTATTAAAACTTTAAAACTAAAATGTTCATAATTTAAAAGAAAAATAGAATGTGAATGAAAGTTTTAAAATCAGTAAGAAAAACCTTTTAAAAATTAATTAAAAATTGAATGCTAAATCTAAATAACGATGGGATAAACAAGTTGAATTTGTGGAATCTCTAACGATCAAGTGACTATATCAAATGACTGAATCTAAAATCTGATTAGTTTTCAAATCATATTGTAAACTCAATATCCAATTTTTCATTAATTAAAATTAGAAAAGTCACTCATTAATTAAAAGTAGAAAAATCTTTTTTTTTTTTAACTTTAAAAAAAACCTTTTAAAAATTAATTAGAAAATTGAATGCTAAATCTACATAACGATGCAATAAACAAGTTCGATTTGTGGAATCTCTAACGATCAAATGACTGGATCCAAAATCTGATTAGTTTTCATGTCATATTGTAAACTTATTATCCAATTTTTCATTAATTAAAATTAGAAAATCTTTTTATTTATTTAAAATAACCTTTTAAAAATTAATTAGAAAATTGAATGCTAAATCTACATAACGATGCAATAAACAAGTTTAATTTGTGAAATCTCTAACGATCAAATGACTGGATCCAAAATCTGATTAGTTTTCACATCATATTGTAAACTTATTATCCAATTTTTCATTAATTAAAATTATAATTTTTTTTTACTTAAAAATAACTTTTTAAAAATTAATTAGAAAATTGTATGCTAAATCTACATAATGATGCAATAAACAATTTCGATTTATGGAATCTCTAACAATCACTGGATCCAAAATCTGATTAGTTTCACATCATATTATAAACTTATTATCCAATTTTTCATTAATTAAAATTAGAAAAGTCTTTTTTAAAAGACTTTTCTAATTTTAATTAATGAAATTTAGTAAACAGTAAATTGATTTAGTAAAATCAGAAAAGACTTTTGAACGAAATGATTTTGTAAACTGTAAATTCCAACAAAGGATTCTGAAAGGAACTGTACATTATTTGAGTTATATCACTGTATTGTTCTTTGTTTCTTCAAGCTAATTAACACCATACTCCATAGGAGAACTCAAAATGCTCCACCGATTCAATCACCTACACTTATATAATCTCTAAAATCAAATCAATCCTCCAGATCTAACAAAAGTAGTAGCATCGACGCATTCTCTCCCACTCCCTCCTTGCGATCAATGAGGGAGAATCCAGAAACTACATACCATATATAGCTTGTGGTAAAAAGATTGCTTGCATTGTCTAATGGCTTTAACTTTATTACTTCTTCTTTTTTTAACTATTTAGACCTTTCTTAAATGTTTTGCTGAGTTTACTCTGTTGTTTGTTCGATCGAACGGAGCTCCCAGTTTCCTTCTCCATCAATTAACCTCAATTCCAAGGAGTGGAACGGGATTAGAGCGGGCCGCTGAGGTTTGTGTGAACAGAGATGAATTTAGTAAGATTGATACGGTTTCATGGGATATATCGTGTACGGAAAACAAAAACAAAAAACTTACTTGTGACGAGGTTATGAAAGTGACTCCCATATCTCTTGCAACCCTATAGAGCTGTTCCTCAACGTCAACACTTGTCGCGCTGCAAGATAAAAAGCAGATATATAAAGAGAAGGAAGATGATGGTAAAAGTACGGGGTTATTGCAGGAGAAGACTGATAACTTACTTGGTGCATTCATCAAGGACTCCAAACTTCGGTCTGTGAAAGAATAAACGTGCCTACAATACGAAACAACTCAAAATTATTCACGTAAAAAACAAAACAATACGTCTGTTGTTGCTTTACAAGAGTGACTTACCATGCCTAGTCTCTGTTGCTCTCCAAGAGATAATATGTCTTCCCAATTGGTAGTAGCTTCCCAACCACCTACATCTCTTTCCAAAAGATAAACTAACCGAACATTCTCCAAAATGGTTTTCAAATGAGCATCCAGAACGCTTCCAGCTTCTGTTGAGCTTTCTCCTGTTAGTTACGCCAATATTCCGCACATATGAGAGATAGGAAGATCAAACAACTTCCACTTCAGGTAACAGATATAGATCATTCGATTTGAAAATCAAATAACCTTTTGAAGTTAATGAAATTTTGGACTTACCATTGGTGTATAACTTTGCTGCCCTTTTCTCTGCTTCTTCTTTAGATAGAGGATATATAATTTGATCTCTCAGTGTCCCTAAACATGTATAAGGTCGCTGCGGGACAAAAAACATGCCATTCCCTGACCCAAGTTCTTTGATATCCAATGATGGCTTGGCAAGTCTTCCGCATACAGTGGGCCAGATATCTCTAAGGACTCTAAATATAGAAGTCTTTCCACTACCATTTGGACCTGAAATTTTTGCTAGTATTAGCTCTGGGCTAATGCAGTAACTTCAATGACGGAGATTAATTCACCAACCTGTGACAAGCAGGCTTTTCCCTGAAACTATTTCGCATGACAACTTGCTAGCCATCAATTTCTGAGCAGGGGTAATGATATCCACCTCCGAAAAGGAAAGTAGATCTTGAGATTCCAAACGACTTGTGTGATTTTCTGAGGTAACGCCTGAAAATAGTTGGACAAAATGACATGATTAAATCAAGTTAAGCCTAATAACTCCTAAGAATATATGAACACATCCAGCAGGAAAAAAAGTTCACAAAATCATGACTATGTATATGTACATAAAGCACCAAGATTTTGTAGCAGCTTGCCAAAGTGTAAACCTATATATATGCCGTAGTACCTGACTGAGAAGCATCCAAAAACTCATCAAGCTCAAAAATTCTGTTAATACCACCAGAGAGCTCAAGGAACTTCTTGTTTAGTTCAAGAATATCGCCAAAAGCCATAAAGCTTTGGGAGACAACAGAAGCTAAATACCGCAATGCATGTGCCAATTCACCTGGTATCAAAAGAAACATGCAAGAACGCGTTACAGCGATAAATAACATGTACATACTTCACTGGCTCATGTTTATCAATGAAGTGATTAATTAGACAAGTACTGTTGAGAGGGAAAAAATGGTGATTGATATTTATTTGTACTACAATGAAGTGTGACAGATCTTCACCTTGAGTGGAGACAAGTGCTCTGTCTCCCTTGTGTTCTAGGGCATACAATAAACTCAATCCCCAAGTCACATTATTGGGAAGTTGCTTAGTCACAAAATCATCAAGTATGCCATACACCCATTTCTTCCTCAAGAGCATGAGAGAGTGGTCCAGCAGGGCCCTGAATTTTGTGTCAACCATCTGCTCCATGAAAAAGAAAAATAAGCGCAGATTCACCTATAAGACATGTTAAAGCTCCAAGCACACAAGTGAAGCCGCATTTGACATGAAAAGGCCATCATTACATAAATTGATAAAACATTTCCAAGTTCACTTCTTGTAACCCGGCTTCACAAATAACTATCCCAAAATCCAACAGCTATAGCTAGGGAAGTTAAGACACTTACAGCTTTTTCTCGAGCTCCACCTCCAAAGAATGCAATAGATTCAGCATGAGTGTTCAGCCTTTCGTGCATAAACCTACATAAACAGAAACAAGTTGGTCCTGATAGTTTCTATAACACAATCATCTGCAAATTGGACGAAGCACAGAAAACTTACCTAAACTTCCCCTCAAGCTGCTGTTCTTCACCAGCTAGATCACCGAAATCGGGAGCAACACGTCTCAGAAAACCCAAACCAAGTAACATATATGTGTAAAGTATGGCAACTCCCCTCTGACCAGTCAATAGCTTCATCCTCCATGTGAACCTTCAATTTTTTTTTTGCATAATTATAATTCAAACCAAGAACCTTGAAACAACTATTAGAAAAACAATCCAACAAAGTGTACGTACCAGAGAATGTCAACTGACGGCTTTACCATTCCAGTAAGAAGTCCAGACAAGTCACTGGTTAGCTTTTCCAGGTCACGAGTGAGTCTCTGGTCCGCATCAATACTATTGCCTGACATGTGGAAAACCTGAATATATATATATACCCAATGAGATATTTAGTGTCTCTAACTTTGCGACATCAACTTGTAAGAAAAGAACAAATAAACAGCCACTGCGAAGCATAGAAATTAAGGTCAAGTTGCACTGAACAACACAAGTTTATCCACAATGCATGAATAAGGCTTAGTTGCATAATATCTTTGAGCCTTATAGATTTGAATTGACCTTGTAAAACGCATTGTTTCTCAAGTAATTCCGTAGCAGATGTTGAGTCAAACGAATCCTCCACCCTAACGCTAGCCTTTGCGTTAGATGCCTGAAGAATGTAACAAAAAGAGTTAGGTGAAACCATATCAGCGAAGGGTTTTTTATAAATATAACTAATAATTTAAAGTAAATAAATTTCATAACTTGCTTTCTTTATAACAGACACATTCATCGAGCAATTTAGTAAGTCGTGACAAGGGGATAATAGCTGGTGGACTTTGCACATTTAAATATGCATAAAAAAATAAGGATTACCTTAATGAAGGAGCAATGATAGAAGATGCACCACTTTGGAGAACACTCAAACCAATCAAACGAACAAAGGCTGTCTTATCTTGCTCTAAGACATACTTCACAGTGGTCCCTGCAAAAATCATGGTTGGTTGTTAGAAACGGGGTCCTTTTAATAAAACTGACCAGATAAACACGGAGTATGTTACCATTCAAAGAGGCTATTCGGTCAGAGATCAGTGTTCTTGAGACGACAAGGCAAGCAACAGCGAGCAGTTGTGCTCCTTGTTTGTCAAATATAGTGGGTATCTGAAATGTAACAATGAAATGGTCAGCTAATTTGAGAAGTATAATACCAATATTAGCATTGATGCGGGATAAATAAGTTAGCCAAGTGGAAATTGCAGAATGAAAGGTTGGCCATCCAAGGAAGCTAAAGAAATGCACTGAGATGCAAGGGAGAATGAAAGATAATGCCTATTTATTGTTTTCTAGGTTCACAAGAGTTCACTTTAATAGTAACTGAAGCTCACCAATACGTTTAACATTGCAGCTACTCTTGATGGTAAAGCCCTTTGGGATGTTTGAGGTTGAGGAAAACGAGGCAGCATTACACTTTTATCAACAACAGGTGACTTTGTAATTAACTGTGTCAGGTACGACTGACCCTTTGAATTAGTGGTAGCAGATTCCTACATAACACCAAGTAACAAGGTTATATAATCACCTCAACGAAAACTAAAATAAACCAAAATATCTACACAAGCTTCTGAGACCTTTCTAGCTGCAGCAAACGCTCGTTGAACAACCATAGCATCATTTTGCCGATCTGTATCTGAAATTTTCGCTGAATCTGAATCAATTTCAGCATCCGTCAGAAGGGCAGAGTCATCCCTGAAGGTTTAGTCATTTTTAGTAAGTAAAAATACAAAACAAAAAAAAACTTTGATAATCCTCACAAACATGGTTAAGAAACAATCCCAACCTCTTGTAGTGAACACTCCATCCCCCTTCGCCGTCTAGTGACAAAACAACATCATGGAATGCAACAAGGGCTGGACGATGGGAGATTGTTATGCAAGAAGTTCCCATAGCTCGAGCCTTAGCGGCAAAGCGTTCTTCCATATCAGTTGTCACAGCACTTGTGCATTCATCAAGAATTGCAAATTTGGGTTTGTGGTAGAATAATCTGGCCATCCCCAATCTCTGTTGCTCTCCAAGAGATAACTCATCACCCCAGTTAACCTCTTTTTCCGGTTGGTAGCGATCCAATAAATATTCTAGATCAACCTACAAGCAAAAGTCCACAAAAATAAGCATAACATACAAAAACGAACTCAAACCACCCAAACCATCCTACTATAGAATAAAGAAACTAGGATACGAACATTTTTCAATAGCTCCACCATTCCAGTCTCAGTGAGTGGTTCAGTCTCTTGATCAGAAGTAAGAGGATATATTAACTGGTCACGGAGTGTTCCTACTGCCATATAGGGTCGTTGCGGCACGTAGAAAATCTCCTTGTTCATATCAGAACCAACTCCTGGCTTCACAATATGCCCAGACACGAGGGGCCATAGACCTCCTAATACTCGGAAAAGGGAACTCTTGCCACTTCCATTAGGGCCTACGATACATATGGTTGAACAGATAATGAAATGGGAATAAGGATAATATCAGGCAAACGGAAATCGACTTTGCAAATCAGCATGTTATTGCATTAATTAAATAACAAAAAAAAATTGAAAACCAGGAACCTAAAAATAGTCCAGTAAATCAATCACAGAAGATGATGTTGTTGCCACCATTCCACTAACACCCTATAACTAGGCGTATCAAATTTACTTTTGAAAAGGGTTATATTGCTATCCACTCTAGAATACAAGAATTAATTCGTTCAGAATAGTACTTCAAATATACATTCCCCTTTTTCTATTTCCTTCACAAGGACAACAAGGGGTACTGAGATTTTCATCTTTGCTACTCATTTCAGGGATCAGAGAAAAATATAGCAGCAGATATGCTACTCTATCTATCATTTTTGCAGCAGTGGCTGAGATATTTTCTAGATGGTGAAGAAAACGCGAAAGATAGTCATTGTTACTGTTAAAAGAAAAAGTAATCGAAAGGGAAATTGATAGTCATACACTCATACTATGTCACTCCCTAGTTAGAAAGCGTTACCTGTAATCAGAAGATTAGACCCCTGCTCAACTCGAAGGGTGAGATCCTCCACCAAAACATTTCCCGTTGGAGTAACAACCTGAAGTGTGTTTACTAACATTAAGAACACAACATTATGGAAAGGATTACAGTAACACAAATCTGTGTTCCAACTACCTTGACACCGGAAAACTCAACATAGTTAGCTTCACTTAGGTAATTTCTGCTTCTATTTCTCTGGAAAGAGGATTTATCATCACCACTGAGTTCTCTCGAGACAGCCATCAACTCATGGATTCGGTCAGCATAACCACTGTAGGAAACAACAACATTTCAATAATTAGAAAGTATAGCCACCAT
>NC_025696.1:808812-871347 GCF_000633955.1 Camelina sativa | reverse complement strand
TATAATCACCTCAACGAAAACTAAAATAAACCAAAATATCTACACAAGCTTCTGAGACCTTTCTAGCTGCAGCAAACGCTCGTTGAACAACCATAGCATCATTTTGCCGATCTGTATCTGAAATTTTCGCTGAATCTGAATCAATTTCAGCATCCGTCAGAAGGGCAGAGTCATCCCTGAAGGTTTAGTCATTTTTAGTAAGTAAAAATACAAAAACAAAAAAAACTTTGATAATCCTCACAAACATGGTTAAGAAACAATCCCAACCTCTTGTAGTGAACACTCCATCCCCCTTCGCCGTCTAGTGACAAAACAACATCATGGAATGCAACAAGGGCTGGACGATGGGAGATTGTTATGCAAGAAGTTCCCATAGCTCGAGCCTTAGCGGCAAAGCGTTCTTCCATATCAGTTGTCACAGCACTTGTGCATTCATCAAGAATTGCAAATTTGGGTTTGTGGTAGAATAATCTGGCCATCCCCAATCTCTGTTGCTCTCCAAGAGATAACTCATCACCCCAGTTAACCTCTTTTTCCGGTTGGTAGCGATCCAATAAATATTCTAGATCAACCTACAAGCAAAAGTCCACAAAAATAAGCATAACATACAAAAACGAACTCAAACCACCCAAACCATCCTACTATAGAATAAAGAAACTAGGATACGAACATTTTTCAATAGCTCCACCATTCCAGTCTCAGTGAGTGGTTCAGTCTCTTGATCAGAAGTAAGAGGATATATTAACTGGTCACGGAGTGTTCCTACTGCCATATAGGGTCGTTGCGGCACGTAGAAAATCTCCTTGTTCATATCAGAACCAACTCCTGGCTTCACAATATGCCCAGACACGAGGGGCCATAGACCTCCTAATACTCGGAAAAGGGAACTCTTGCCACTTCCATTAGGGCCTACGATACATATGGTTGAACAGATAATGAAATGGGAATAAGGATAATATCAGGCAAACGGAAATCGACTTTGCAAATCAGCATGTTATTGCATTAATTAAATAACAAAAAAAAATTGAAAACCAGGAACCTAAAAATAGTCCAGTAAATCAATCACAGAAGATGATGTTGTTGCCACCATTCCACTAACACCCTATAACTAGGCGTATCAAATTTACTTTTGAAAAGGGTTATATTGCTATCCACTCTAGAATACAAGAATTAATTCGTTCAGAATAGTACTTCAAATATACATTCCCCTTTTTCTATTTCCTTCACAAGGACAACAAGGGGTACTGAGATTTTCATCTTTGCTACTCATTTCAGGGATCAGAGAAAAATATAGCAGCAGATATGCTACTCTATCTATCATTTTTGCAGCAGTGGCTGAGATATTTTCTAGATGGTGAAGAAAACGCGAAAGATAGTCATTGTTACTGTTAAAAGAAAAAGTAATCGAAAGGGAAATTGATAGTCATACACTCATACTATGTCACTCCCTAGTTAGAAAGCGTTACCTGTAATCAGAAGATTAGACCCCTGCTCAACTCGAAGGGTGAGATCCTCCACCAAAACATTTCCCGTTGGAGTAACAACCTGAAGTGTGTTTACTAACATTAAGAACACAACATTATGGAAAGGATTACAGTAACACAAATCTGTGTTCCAACTACCTTGACACCGGAAAACTCAACATAGTTAGCTTCACTTAGGTAATTTCTGCTTCTATTTCTCTGGAAAGAGGATTTATCATCACCACTGAGTTCTCTCGAGACAGCCATCAACTCATGGATTCGGTCAGCATAACCACTGTAGGAAACAACAACATTTCAATAATTAGAAAGTATAGCCACCATGACTGATAGGTGTAAAATTTAGTCTAATTAGTCATCTCTCCCCCACATATGATTTCACAAATAGTGAAAATTAGTCGTCTCTTGAATCAGAATATTTCTTCATCAATTGCCATTGTTATTCAGGGACCACCAACTGAACTGTACTCTCATGCTTATGGTAAATTCTTCTTAGAAGAGCAAAGAAAAACATACGTCTACAGATTTTCAGGCTACATAATGTCTACCCTTTAAGTGTCTGGCATGAGATCCAACATAAAGCATTACCTGAGTCGGTTGAGCCGCCTGGAGCTTATAGAAAGTGTTCCTAGCGCCTGAAAGAGAGATATAATGACACTGGTGTGATATCTTATATTGCTTAGCATCTCAGCTCTTCCTAGGGTCGAGTCGTCAGGTCTTAGATTCCCAGAGAAGAATGGTTCGATAATCAGAATAACTGCAACTGTAGCACCAAGATACTTCAGCAGGAAATCTTGGATCATGCCAAACCACCAGTGATCATGAAGCACGTGACTCATATGGCTAACAAGATTTTTGAACGTTTGTTGTATATGCGATTCTTCCCTGGTTTCCCCACCATAGAATGCTATGCTTTCCGAATGAGTCCTTAAGCGTGAATGAAGTTTCCGGTACTCCCCTTCCAACTGCTGTTCTTTGGACATCAATTTCCCAAAAGAAGGAGAAAAGTTCCTTATTGCCGTCCCGGCACCCAGTACATAGGCCTACAAAAAATAGCAGATGGAAAGAATTGTACTGTGAACGGACACAAGGCAAAGCAAGCATAAACGCATAAGCTCAATCTTGCAAACATAGAAGATTAAACAAGAATCACCAATATCCAGAAGATGTATTTTGGACTAGCATATGAACACAGGCGCCATGCATACACAATTCCATCAGTAACCGCCGTCAAATCATCCTGTATAAGTTCGCTCAACTCTGAGGAGAATCTTGGTACATCGCTGGCAATCCGTTGCTCCGGGTGCGTAATCCGACCATCCACATGTGATATTTTGTAATACACCATATTCTGAAATAATAATAATAAAGGATGGTTAATGTGTTACCCAGCCAGAAGTGTGAAGTATACTCAATATGCACACTAGTCACAAAAATACTCGCATATAGAAATGGTAAATAATTGAATTACCACAATATAAAACAGAAGACAGTGGCTACCTCAAAATAATGTGAGTGAATTAGCTTCGTCAATATATTTCTGAATCGCAAACTCAAGGCCCCAGTTATGTACTTTGAAGTAGAGTGCATCGTCGATAGCATGAAACACAACATAATATTCTCGGAGATAAGACGTAGAAACAGTGGCGCACGCCTTAAGAAAGCAGCACGGAAAAGGAAACCTTGTACTTTCGCCAATCTATTGCTTAAAGCAGTTCTGAAAACCTGCAATATGTTAAATAACAGATTTTAAAAATGAGGAGCTAGATTTCTTAAGAAACCGTTGGCAGTTGGGCGTTCCCATGGATATCTATCTACAGGAGTTTGCAACAGCACGAGACACCAGCACGAAATCAAAAACATACAACAAAAGCATAAAGTAACAATGCGTATTAAAAGGAAATACATACCACAGTGGCAACTAGTGCCAAAAGATCCCTGGCACCCATTTTACCCATCTGAGACAGAAGAATAGCAGTCAGAACCTGAAGAGACTTTAATCCTCCCCCTTTCTTCTTTTTCGTGGTTATCTTTGAATTTTTATCATTCCCTGTCAGCTTTTCCAATGCCTCATCATCATCACTCTGACCATTGCAATGACGCGAAGAATCAGGCTTTCGAGAGCTGACCCTTGATTTCAGGTAAACAGCAGCTCCACCAGCAGCAACAATCCCAGCCGCAAGCAGTATAGATTTCCTACAGAGGACAAGAGAAGAAACAAATGAAATGATATGCAGACGAAGAAGAAGTAAGTTAAGGACAAATAAAGAGCAGAGAAAACCAATTACCGTCTTGACGCTACAAGACCCCGACCCCGCTCAGTTAATTGCAATAGTTGGAGTGAAGGCATGGCTGGAAGTGAGTTTTTTTATCCAACCAACAACGATGAATCAGAACCAAAACTGGGTTCTTCTTGATAACAAGTGTACAAAACACCTGAAAATGATACCAAACTCCAAAGGTTATGAAACCAAAATATAACAAATCTAAAGCAAAGAAAGAGAAAAAGTTGAAGTTGTAACCATAAAAATCAATGCAATAATTGGAAAAGGAAAAAAAATGTGAATTACGCCCAAAGTTAGATTCTCACACGTTCGAACAGTATAGCCAAAAACTAGGATCAAGAAGAAGAATGAATCATGTAACACGCGTTACTAGAATCCCCAAACAAAAAAAATTGTTTAAGAACCCAGCAAAGTCGATCCTGATTAGTGATTACATAAAAGAAACACAGCAAACAAAAAAAAAAATGGATTCGCGAATAATTCCCAGATATTTCTATCGAACCACAAAACAAAACAAAGATTCTTCATCCCCAGATAATTTTATATAGCTGAAGAACAAATTCAAAAAAAAAACACAAGTAACGATCGAGATCAATGATGATTATATACAAATTAAAACAAAAAGCTGAAGACTAATTTACCTCAGCATGAGAGATTCAACCAAATTCGAATATCTCCACGGAGTATATAAAGAAATAGAACCTAAATCGATCTCTCTCTCCTTCGTAACTTTGCAAAATTCAACCTAAGAAAGATTAAAAAAAAAAAAAAAAAAAAAAACTGGAAAAAATCGGAAAGCGTAACAACAACAGCCACTAGCTCAAAATCAACACCACCATGTGAATCTCAACAACATTCGAAAGAGAGAGAGAGAGAGTTGATTAATTCCGACTCCGTTAACCAACGGCGACGAGAGGTACAACTAGTGTCCACCGTAACGGAACTACTTCCCCCAAATCGAGAGATGGATAGAGAGAGAGAGAGAAAATGATAGAGCGAGAGAGCCGAAACTTGGGAAGAGGAGAAGATGATGACGCTGATTTTTACACGTGCGAAGATGATTTTACTCGTGCCACTTTTTTTTATTTTATTTTTTTGGTTTTTTATATATAGAAATATTTGATTTTCGTTACGAAGCCATACAAAAGCTACTTTTGTTTTTTTTTTACATTTGGACTCCAAAAATACAAAAGTTTTATAAAACAAACTTAATTCTTTTTTTTTTTTTTGTTAAAAACAAACTTAATTCTTCTAGCCACACAGACACAAGACACAACTTTTCATTCTCATTTGAAACTTTTATTTGAAGCATTGTACTTAAAAAAAATCTAAAGTATTTATAATTTGATTATCAAATTCAATAGGACTAACGAAATTGTATAGAGCTGTCGAATCCTATGGACCTACATGGCTATCCTTTACATTGGTAAGTTTGTCCTTTCTAATTAAGGAAATTGTTGATTTGGGTGTTAAAAACTTTTTAGTGCATATGATTTGATATATTAAGAATAAAATCCTGATTCCTTATTTCATGTTTGGAAACAAATAATTGATATTCATTGATAGTAATATAGGACATCTGAAATTTTGCATGAAAAAAATCTTTAATCATCAAATTTGTGAAATAAAACGGTTGTAATAACAAAGTTTGTTTATAGTAATTAGTTTCATAAGTTTGAAGACAAATTTTATGATAAGAAAACAAGATGGGTACAAGTGCAAATTGTACACCGCATGATTGAAGCACACAAATCAATGTGTGATGTCTTCCTTTCTTATTTTGGTTTTCAGATAAATGTTTACATCATCACCACCTTGCATCTTCATTTATGGCAAAAACATCCACATATGTGAACGGATGAGACTGATTTACATACCAAAACAAGATGGGCCTTAAATTGTTATCAAACCCAATCCATAAATGTTGTGGGCCATTTTTTTTTTTTTGGTTCTCACGGGTCTGTTTTAACCTGGTTAATTTGATGAATCACCAGTTCACCACCATCCTACGATAAACCTTCGAATTCACAATCGACTATCATGATGATGATGATCAAAACGTTTTGTACAACTGCAAATTCTATCTATTAGTGACGCTAATTGGTAAACAAGTAAGGCTGGTGTCCAAGTGAAAGCAAGAATTTGAGAAGATGTTTATAATGTCAATAACAAAATGTATTTTTATTTTGGTTATTCTGCATATTACTTCATCATAAAGAAGAATAAAAAAAAAAACACGTAAACTTAGGGCATGTTTATAGGGGGATCAGGTAAGGGTGTTCTTAGAGGAGAAATATTGTAAAAATAATGTAAGATCAGTTCTTAAAAACTTTTGGTAAGAAGTTAGTTATTGGGAGAACATGTATAAGATCTTAAAATTTAATAATATAATATTCTTATAGAAATTTTAAAATGTTTAATAAATACATAGATTAATGTTTAATAAATAATTTAAGAATGCCAAGTGAGAAGCTTTTGTGTTGTTTTGGTATTTCTAGTTTGGATTCAAATGATCGATTCCTCAAATGGTGAGATTGGCCGTGGATGTGGATCAAGCTTTGGTTTGGTTACACATCTGGATCAGTAAAGTTCGAAGTAAATGCAAACAAAATTGACAGTGCAACAAGTGGAATTTTTATATTAGAAGTAATGAGATGGTAACTGTAACATATCCACTGGCAAAATCTGGTTCATATACTAATCACGAAAAGAATAGACAGTATGGTTACTCTAATAGAGAATGCGGTACAACAGACCGACCCTGCACAACTATTTTAGCTTCAAAGTCTTCAGGCAACTGATTGAACAGCTCTCTCGAAGTTGTCTTCGGCTTATGACACACGCTTCACAAGTAGATGTTCCGGGTGCGAAAGTTTCAGCTGGCTGCAAAAAGGATAGGGAATACAAATGGACTCAACCAATATTTTTATAAGAGCCAATGATACCATTACTCTCAACTAAATTTTAGTGAGTTAAAAAAGACGCCTTGTACTCGAGTTGATGATGAAAATTTACCTTAGATAGCGTGAAGATGATTTCCCAACATGAAGACTGCAGACAACAAGGTTTCTGGGTTTTTAGCATCCTGCAATCACCACAACTAGTATAATAAACACTTGGTAACACACAGAAAAGCCACGATATAAGTGCAGTGAAGAAGGTATGCAAGTCTGATTATAGGTTACTCTGATCTATGCATCTTAATGAACATCTGAACATTCAAGGCATACCTAGAAACAAAGCAGCAATAAACAAACAATCAAAGAGCATGTAAACATAACAACCACTCTCACCAGAACACAGTCACAATCCACCAAAGAATTACAAATCCATAGTTCCTCCAGCATGAATATGCTTCAAAGCTTCATTATAATATTCCTCATGCATGAATATAATACCAGCAATCAACCTCAATGTATCATTATTTCCTATTGTTGAATCTGCCAACCATTCCCTCAAACTCGAAATTGTTGATTCCTGAACCAACAAGAACAACCGTTCCATATCATATCAGGGATTCGAATCTCTTTGACAATTTCTACTACTATAAAACATGTACAAAATCAAAGCAGAGTTACTTTATGACAAGCTTTTTTTACAACACCAAAAATTTCAAAGAACAGATTAAAAAAAAACAATCGAATCCGAAGAAGAAGAAGAAGAACATTGTTATCATCAATTTCATAGGAGGAGAAATGAAACATCCAAAATTGGGGTTGTTCGTTACATAAAGCTAAGCCCTTTAATCCTAAATACATGCCAATTTCTCAAAATTTCCCCATAAGAAATCCAAAAACATCCAAAAGGAATCAGCCTAGTGCAAAGGAGACAGTAAAGATTCAATTTTTTGTGTTTGGATAATTACCGTTAATACTCATGTCGGAAACATCGGCGTCGAGTGAAGAACAAACATGAAGAAATCTCCGAGACTTCAAAGGAGGAACAGAGAGAAACCCAGTAACCGGAGTTGCAGCGAAAACGATAGAAGAAGCCATGGCCAATCAACTCAGATAAGAGCAAACTGATAAGAGCATAAACTCTGTGGTGATGAGGAGACGAGGAGACGAGAAGATCGGTCGCCTCGGTGTTTCAATGGTCGGACAGAGGAGACGACGGTGAGGGACAAAAAATCATTCTTGTTTCGCCTTCGAGTTTTGCGAGAGAAGAAGAAAAATAATGTTCGAAACAAAAGAAAAATAAAACTAAACTTTGTATCACATGGTGACACGTCACCGTTAGATCAGTTGAAGAACTGATCTTATTTAAGATCAAATGAACTGATCTTATGACTACTGTTCAATAAATTTTAATTTTAAAAGACTCAAGATCACTCAACTGATCCAGCGATAAACATGGCCTTAGAAAATAAATGTAGATTAAAAGCTGGAACATTATAACACGTCATGAAGTTGAAACACACCATTCCAGGACAAAATGAGGCGAGGTGATGGGCTTGAGAAATGAGTGGCCCAGAAAACAACACGGTTAGACACAAAAGTCCCTTTTCACTCACCACATGTCCACCGACACAAGTCATAAAACAGCACCCAGGTTCCGTCGGTAACTCTATGAAATTACCAGAGTACCCCCTTTTCACGAAAGTCGTCGACTCTACGATTCCGTGGAGACCCACCTTATTTAATTTTGACTTCTGATGTTTACAAGAAACATTTAATTTTTTTCCCGGTTATCCATACAAAACATTTAATTCTTCTTACCGTCCGGAAACATATTTACAGATTTGTGTTTGTAACTTTATATAATCAGTTTGTTATATTTAGTGGACTATTTCACAAATTTTTAAGGTTAAATTTCAGGTTATCAATGACACTATTTTAAAAACAGAGGAGTAAAAGGATAAGTAAAAAAAAAAAAAAAAGAGATTATGAAGTTTTATTCCACATTTATTATAAATACATTTGAAGTTTTTTATATATATATAAAAAAAAAAGTTTCCAACCATCCACGGATCCACCAGTAATTGTCTTTCTATTGCATTTTCTCAGCTAAAATTTGCCGGAATTTTAAAATATAAAGTTACAAAAAAAAAAAAGAGGAGAAAAATAAAAATGAAATTAAAAATATAAGAAAATTTCAATTTTTCTTCCCTTCGTCACCGCCTTCTTCCAAGTACTCTTTCTTCCTCCTCTCGGCACTAGATAACAGACAAATCAGAAGAAAACACGTGGCATAAACACCGTGGATCTTCCAGTTAGTCTTCGGAGGCTGACGAAGCACCACCCTATGAAACACCGCCACGTAATAATGCAAACCAACAGCAAAGCCCACGAATGTCTGCGCCAAGCCCAATACTTTGAGGCCCAAACCACAGTCAGTGGAGAAGACGAGAACGAGGTACATGAGAAGAAGCAGGAGGTAGAAGACGTAGCCTAGGGTTTGCAAGATCTGCAAGCAAACGTAGGTAGAGCTCGACGTTGCGTAGAGGAACTTGAGCGGTTCGATTCCGGTGACGAGCGATGAGATGCATAGGATTGAGAAGTAGATCGATAGGTAGATTTGGATGAAGATTAGGATCTTCTGGAGTGAGAAGTAAGCTTTGAATCTGTTGAAAATGAGGGAGACTAGGAGTAGAGGGACGAGGATGAAGATGAATGAGACTACGGAAGCTATGGTTGGTGCGTATTTGTTGCCGAAGTAAGGTTTGAAGTTTCTTGTGATCTCTTTGTTGGCTTTGTTGATGTAGTTTTTGGATGTGGTTGAGAAACGTTCTAGGTCTGGGATTAAGGATCTTTGGAATTTAGTTGGTAGATCTCTGAATTCGCTGACGAAATCTTCGTCTTCTTCGTCGTCGAGCCAGAATGGTTTGATTTCTTTCTCGATTGGTTTTGATTTGGTCACTGGTTTTTTTGAGGATTTTGATTGAGGTGAAGAAAGCTTGGAGCTTGGGGATTTTGTGGTGGTTTTGTTTTTGGATGAGTTTGATTTGGATAGATCTGCTGATTTCTTGATTGAAGAAGTAATGGGTTTTGTGGAATTTGTGGGTTTTGTTCCGGAATTGAGCTTCTTGAGCTCGGAGCTAGCCTTGGTTGTGTTGGAAGATGATTTGGTGGAGTTGAGTTTTTGAGATGTACCCATGGAGGAGGTCTTGGCGAGTTTGGTTTGGTTCTTGGTGGAGGAAGAAGAAGAGATGGGTTTAATTAGCTTGGTGGAAGAAGAAGAAGAAGATGAGATGGGTTTAGTGAGCTTGGTTTGATTCTTCTTAGTGCCAGATGTTGTTGATGATGATGATGAAGAAACAGAACCAGTAAGCTTCTTCTTCTTAGGAGGAGGAGGAAGATTTGTTTCATCATCGTCACCACTTGAATCCAGCTCTTTCACCAACAATCTCCTCACTCGAAAATGAGGATCCAGTGGTTTTGTTTGTTGTTGTAGCTTATCGTGAACAGAGGATTCTGATGAGGCAAAGAAAGCAGAAGAGAAGAGGAAGAGAAAGAAATAGAGAAACAAGAGTACCTTTCTAAAACACAAGTACTTGAGTAAAGACATTTTTCACTTTGCTCTGGAAACCTAGGAAACTCCCTCACTGTTTCAGACAGATCTTGCGAAGAGAGATCGCAAGCTTGTCAATATATAGGAAAATAGAAAGAGAGGAGAGAGGAAAGAGATTGAGAGAGAGAGAGAGAGAGAGAGAGAGAGAGAGAGAGAGAGAGAGAGAGATTAGTGACAGTGTGCATATGTGTTTATATACGAGTGTTTGGGTGTGACGGAGGACCAGAGAATTCACTAATTCAGTGCCCTTTGATAATATCAATGTACATTACTGTTTAACCTCACCGTCATGTTGCAGATTCTCTCTGCTACTTGTCTAACCTTTTTTTATATGATTCTTGTTTTTTTTATAATATTTGTGTATATGTGTTTCTTCATTTTTGGTAAATTAATTTATATTGTACATGAGTAAAAAAAAACAATGAGCAATCATTTGCGAGATCTCAAATTAGAATAGTCGCTTTCTCGTAAATAAATATAGAAGAAACATTTTTTGTATATGTAAAACCAAAATATTCATACACTTTTATACAAACACAAAAGGAATTTAATCATAACTACTCCCACAACTCCTATCTGATTTGGTTTAATGGGTAATGATTCCACTGTCAAAAGACTATCTTTTCACTTACAAAAATATATATTTAGCTATCATATAAATTATATACATATCCGGTCCAAATTGATTACGATTGGAGTGGAATTTTATCAAACAAACTTTTTAGTTATGATTTAGTTATTTGTAAAAATACTTATAATAAATTAATACTTATAAATTTATAAATACAAATCTGAACCCCTCAGATAATAAATAAATAGAAACATGAAAAGGAAAAAAAGAAAAAAAAAGGATGAGAAATTAATGCAAAAGTGAGAAAGTTGAGAGAGAGATCACTCACAGTCACATGGGGGACCAAAAAAACGACACTTTTTAATCTGTTCTTTTTCAAACGCGCTTACATTTTTTTTTCTTTGCTCATGTGCTTAGCCAAAAAATAAATTATATCCTCGTGTAATTTAATAATTATAAGGTTATTATTAACTAACTAGTTGCAAGTTCGTTAATAATTTGACTAATCGTAAGTTTGCAAACTATATAGACTCCTTCAGTGTTTAATATAATACGTATATTTTATGTGCTTAACGACTAGCAATAACTTGAGGGTGGTGGAGATAGATGGTCACATGGCACGTATTTATTATAAGGTTGATTTTGATTTTCAAAACTCTAATTTGACGAATGTGTCGAATAATGAGATCTATTGCTTGTATCCCACTCAATAGTACTGCAATTGATCGAGATTTATAGCAAATGATCTATCTATATATCCACCATCTAACTCAAGGGTCTTGAGTCAAGACATATAGAATTATACAATCAAAACCGCATTATACTAAAACCCCTAATTTCATGACGTAGATGTTAACACGCTTTCAATAAAACAATTAAATATACGTAGTGAATCGCTGTCTAATTTGTTTGTGTACTTAAAAACACTAAACTCGCCCATTTTGTTCCCAAGTCAACGATCAACGACTTTTGACTCCACCACTTTTTTGACTTATTGAGTTAAGTAAAATAGTGAAAGTCATGACTCAAAAGTGCTCCATATAGCTAGTGGGATAGAGACTGACAAAATTTATATCAGGTTTCAAAAGTCGAATCAATAATTACGTGAGATACAGTAAAACTATGAAAGAAATGTAATTAATCAATGAGTAAACTAGTTTTTATTGAAAAAGCTAAAATAGTTGTATTAGGAAATGTATTTTGAGCTTTTGACCAAAGGTCTTTGATCTATAAAATACAGTAGTGTGTGTAAAACCAAATCCCCAAAATGTGAATGTGGACTTTGGACTAGAAAGGGTTTGATAATAATTGACTTTCTCTTGGCATTTTATATTTAATGCGACCTATAATTTATGTACTGGCGAATATATATTTTATTTTTTTGTACCACTTTTCTATAGTTTAAAAATATATCCCTGACATTTAAAATAACTGGTACACTGCATGACATTAATTTTTTTGTCCGCTAAATCGCTGGATCCTATGTAAAATAACTGGCAGATATTTTCTATTCTCGTTTATAATTTCCTAAATTAATTTATTTTTTTTTACTTTTGAATTATATAGATTCATTTATCTACAAGAAAATAAATACTTATATTGTAAAATGACTTTTGTTGAAAACCTCAAAGAAGTAAATTTTTTTTTTTCATTTGCTAAGTGCATGTGCTACGCATGTGCCTAAAATTGGAATGGGCTTTAACTGGGTCCATTAGTATCCTTTTTTTGTACAACAAATTGGGTCCATTAGTAAATGCACATTAATAAAAACCCCTTCAAACTGTCCCCAGTCTAATAATGATCACAACAAGTTTTAATAACGTAGGTAGTATAGACCAAACCATTGCTAAATTTGCGACACATAAATTACACTTACATCAAAATATCCACAATGTTTTTCAAAAATTAAATAAAATGTTTTGTCTTCAATGACTAAACAATGAATGTGTTCTATATGAATATGATTAAAATATATACAATCAGCGTTTAGTCTGACCACATCCCATTATAGAAGAAGGTAAATTAGAAGAAACTCTATCAATACCAGACTCGAACACAATTCCCATTCCCATGAAAAAATGCGACTCAATATGGCAGTGAAACGACCAAACGCCAGGATTATCCGTTCTGAAACGCAACGCCGTCCAGCCAAACGGTTGAACCGCAACCGTGTTTTTCATTATCGGGTTAACCCGATTATACCTTTTCGGATCCTCCGACTCATTAAACTTCCCTTCTCCGTATCCAAGCACCCAAAAATCGTGACCGTGTAGATGCCACGGGTGCGTCTCGCTGTTTTTCGCGTTCATTGTATTCGCGTTTTGTAAAATCACGTCCACGGTTGAATTGAATCTCAACCGGTAGATTCCATCGCTCGTCGTCGCGTTAGCGTTTTGAGGTGTTGCGAATAAGTCGTAGTTCCGAGAATCGTAATTATCCGGCGGCGTGAAACGCCAGTCGAACGCGTCGGTGAGATTCTGCTTTAACGCGATTAGGTACGGCGTCTTAGGGTGGTGGTATGAAACGTTGTTGACCGACCAACGTCTGAATCCGTTGACTTCGTTTTGTGTGTTGAGAAGTACGATGACTCTGTCAGAGTTCTCAGGCGGCGTGTGAACGAATCCACGACGCGCCTTGATCGCTACGCTTTGTGCAAGGCGGGAGCGCGTGTCGTTCCATTCCGGTCGGAGATTGGAGGATTCCGGCGTGGGAGGACGCCGTCGTAGGTGATTAGGGTAGTAGTTGAGTACCGCGGTTCCCTGTGAAGTGTTCGCCGGACGGCTGACTATGCTTGAGGTGATCCAATAGTTTCGTCTAGGGTTTTGATCTGCCTTGAGAAGTACGGAATAAGTTTCGCCGGAATATATAAAGAGATTTTTCACTGTGAATGGTTCTACATAGTGTCCATCAGTTTCAACCACCGTCAAGTTATGTCCCTGTTGTTTCAAATTCAGTCATCTTCCGTTAAAGTAAGTAGGAGAACAAAAAATGGTTGCTTGTGTCTAAAGCAAGTACCTCGATTTGGAAACTTAGGGCTGAAAGAGACGTCAAGCTACCGAGTCGAAGCCGGTATGTCTTCCCGGGGATTACCGTGAGGACAAAACGCGAACAATCAGTGTTTGAGGCGTTACAGACTCTTGGAGTGGTTAGGTCGTTTGAACAGTTGAATCTCCCTCTTCCTTGTATTAGAAGCGACTGATAAATTATCCAAAGCAGAAACATCAAATAAAATAATTAAAGATTGGTCAACCATTCAATAAAAAATAATCAAGAATCTGACTCTGAGTTATCAAAAAAAGAACATACCTCTGGCTCACCGACCCACTTGAAGGGTTTTGAGGCTAAACCGGTGGCGCTCTCCAACATGCTTTTGTGATACCAATCTGTTAACAAAACGTTCCGGTCATAATCGTATGTAAACGGTTCGGGCTCTGTGACCGGAGGAGAAACTTGAATCATTCCTATTAATCCAGATTCTCTCTGCATCCCATAGTGTGAATGATACATGTATGTACCAGGCTACAAACAGAACATAAAAATTAACATACACATACAAATAGAAAGATTGAAACTATAATGTAAGTTTATATTTTTTTTTACCCTATCAACGACGAATTGGTAAGTGAAGACTTCTCCAGGAAGAATTGGACACTGAGTAACACCTTCTACTCCGTCGAACCATGGTGTCCCAATCTGTCGGATTCCATGCCAATGGACAGCGACGTTTTCAGTCATGAGACTGTTCTTGAGCTCAACAACAATGGTGTCACCTTGTTGAGCTTTAATGGTGGGACCTGGAAACTTACCATTGATTGTGATTACTAGCTTTTGGGCACAATCCGGTGACCTGAACTCGTACTTCACTTCCCAGTGGAATCGTCGGATCTTTCCCTGACCGAGGACAGAAGAAGAAAACAGGGCAATGAAACAGAGGACCATAAGATTCAAGACATGAACTGTGTCTGATGATCTCTTCGGTCTCATCATTTTTTAAAACCGTGTTTCCAAGAATCAGAGAAGATAAATAAATAAACTGTTATATTAGTGGAACTTTTTTCACGAATGATTTTTAAAAGATGGAACAAAGAGTACATATCATATATAGGTCACACTGTATGTCATGTGTTTTACAGATAAATGATTTGCCTTTTGGAGAAAAATTGGAAAGAAAACGCGTTTTACTTTTCTTTTGATGCTAATTTCTAATTATAATACATCGACTTTTTATTAGCAAAGTAACTTGTATAATTATGATTCTTCAGTCGGAACCTTCATGTGAAATATCCTTTTTTTCTCTTAGTACAATATTTAGATGTTCGAACCTTTGATTGTTTGAACTTTAAAACTATTGATATAAAAAGATATGTAAACATTGTCTTTGCTCATTGCTGGGCAAAATCACGCTTTGTACGAGTAGGTCACTCATTTGTTATAAAAAAAGGAAAAAAAGGAAAAAAAGTTATTGAATTCTGAATACCTACAATAGATAATTGAATAATTAACATGTTCATATTCATATCTTATCCAAGTAAATTATGGGTTTAGGTCTGACGTTCTTGAGTTAATCACAAAGACCTTTTCACCTTTGGGCTTTGGTCAAAGTATTATAGCTTAGGGTCAATTGTTAGAAATCAAAGAAAAATATCTTGGACCAAGTCAGAGCTTTAAATCAATGTCGTAAACTGGTATTTATTACCATTTGTCCAACATTTATCAACTTGATTAGACGAGGAAAAGTCAATACAAATAAATCCGAGACAAGTTTTATTGTATACATGGCGGATCATCAGTAGGACGAGACAAGATTTTTCAAAGTTTGAAAATGTAACTAGTGACAGATGCATTTGTTTAGCAAAATCATAGCAATTCAGTAGCAGAAATGTTGAAAACATTTGTCATAAAATGCCAAATTGCCAAATTGCATTTGTCACTAGTTTTGTACTTGTACTGTCAACGCTTTTTTTATTGTTTTTTGGTTACATATTAGGTTCACATTTCTTAAAAAGAAGAATGTCTTGGATTATTATACAAAACAAATTTGGATTAGCATACCTAAATGGAAGTAATGAAGTAATACTTCACTTACCTTCCATCTCTCTCATTTCTCACCAAACTTCTTCTCTCTCCTTCTCTCTGTGTTTTTCGTCAATCCTAGATCATGATAATAATCCTTGTGATAATCTTTTCTCTTATAGATACATCTCGCTGTGGACTTGCTTTTGTTGTTGACTCGAAGGGATCAGGTAACTTCAGCAACGTCCAGGGAGCTGTCAACGCTGTCCCTGATTCAAGCAAGTACAAGACCCTTATCATTTGTCACAACTTTTGTTTTCTAACTGAAAATGCGAAATTGCATAACTAATATTGACTATCGATTGTTTACCACCTTGTGTAAATAATCAAACCAATTATGTATTATAATAATTCACCGGAGGTCGACGTGATCGAAAGCGTGCACCTAATGGGGACGTGCATGATTGTCTTCTCCAATATATTGTTGGCTCAAATTTACCCCAATTCGCCTACGTTATGGACCAATCTGGTGTGGCGTTGGTCTTGGGAAGTTTGTTCTACGCCAGTGCACCCTTGATCGTAAGCGTGCAACTAGCAACGATAACATGTTTTTGTAAATAAAAGAAGCTTGAAGATTTCCTTCGACACATGTATAAATTAAGTTTTTTAAAATAAATTCAAGATTTTGAGAATCTTATTATATAAAAATTAGTTTTCAAAGTTAGTAATTCATATAATCGCGACATGTGTCAAATATCTTATTATATAAACCTTAGTTTTCAAAGTTAGTAATTCATATAATCGCGACATGTATATCGATAATATTTTGACATGTGTAAAAAGAACATTTATTTAATAATTATAGGAAATTTTTTTAAAAACTAAAAATAAAAGAATTACAATTAATATTTTTGAAAGTATAGAAAATCAAAAGTAATCTATTATATAACTAATTCTAATAGAAAAGTTATCTAATAAATTATTAATTTCAATAGGAAAATATATGCAATTACTAAGAAAAATATATGCAATTAATAAGGAAAATATTGGCATTTATTATTTATTATAACCATATTGCATTTTTTAATTTTCACGTGGTTAATATAAAAGTAGTATTGGAAATAATGCTGATGAATTCATATATACGGACGATCATGGATTTCGTTTGCAAAAAAAAAAAAAAAAAGAAGTAGGATGTCAAGCTCTGGATGGAACGACGACATGATCCATAAGTATCACAGCAGTAGGAAAATTTGGTGATGCGAATAAGATAAAACTTATAGCGATATCGCACATAACATATGATTTAATCTCTTTAACAAAAAATAAAATATGATTTAATCTCTATAATTCATATAAATTTTAAAACTTGAGTTTTACGTACAGTTAAAAGACAAATTAAGTTTTGACGATAAAATCACCTTGAATCTCTAACGCAAGCTGAATTATCAACATTCGAGATACAATCCATAACTTTTATTTTCCTTAAAATGTACCTTGCATTTATTTTGTTTGTCCCCTTTTAACAACGATACCAATTTGAGTTTACAAGATGAATATATAATGGGAATGAAAAGGTGAGCCCAACTTGTGACTTTGTGAGAGTTAACAGGGAGAGAAATTGAGAGATTTCAGATTTGCTACCAAATTATATTAGTTAATCAAATTAGTTTAACACACACACAAATTGAAAACCAATAACGAAAATCAAACCATAACCTTTTTGAGATAATGATCTATAGAGGTCGCATGATAGACGCATGTTGGGTTCTTAGACTTAGTCGTCGCCATCGTCCATGAGCTCGAATCGAACCGCAAGACAACTTCATCACATACAAAGCTCATTGTCCCTGTGGTGTCTTCTCTACAATCGGGAAAAACAAACCGCGATGCAAACCGCACTTCACTCCTTTCTTTAACAATATCATCAAAAACGTTTTTTCCAGCTACACCGTTGATATCGTTTTCAGAAGCAACTACTGATACTCTAAGTAAATGAGGCCAATGGGGCTGGAGATTCTGGTACCTGAACAAGCAGAAAAGTTTGTAAATTCTTTGCTTATGAGTATATATAGAAACAACAAACTAAGATAAATCGGTTTAACAAAAAATAAAAAATCTACTATAACCTTTGTGGGGGTGAAGTAGCAACGATGACATGTTTGTAAATTAAAAAAACTTGAAGGTCTCCTTCGAGACAGATGTAGTCACCAGGAAGACTTGGGGGAGTTCTTATAAGTAAATCCCACTTCGCACTAGTAGAATTTTCTGTTATAGTAAAATTCATAGAAGCTATTGTAATATGTGGGCTGTTACGCGGATCTGAGACATAAACACCCCAACAAAACAAGACGATGAATAATAACATACAGACAACCCCCACGCACATGTTCCGCTCTTCAGGGGGAATGCAACGAGGTTTCTTGTTAGCCATTATTCTCTAATGTTGAGAAAGAGAGCACAAAGAAGATTAGAGATGTTTGAGTCTCCAATTACAGATCGTAAGAAAATTTCGTCATAAGCATATATATACAGACTTTCATTTCTTGTATAAGAGACTTTAATTGATAAGTATTGTGTCTCTGTTGGATATTAATTATCATTAATTTTATTATATAATAATACAATAAGAATTAAATTTTAAATGTAAACTAGCAAAGAAAAATATTATGAAATTTAAGTTCAAGATCTGAGAAACTTTAATATGATCATATATAATTGAGAACTTTATTCAACATATGACGGTAAAATATTTTTATACAATTTTCAATCAAATCAATGTATGTTATAGACTAGAACAAATCTCAGAAAATTGTAATTTATTAAATCATTTGGATGCAACAAATTTCATATAATCAATAAGAATGAAATTAAAATATTATTTTTATACACTAACACAATTTCCAGAATACTGAAACAGGGTTTATTTTAAAACGGGTTATAGCAACATTCAAATGCTAGAACATGGGTTAAATTTTAATTAATGTATAAATATAAGGGATAAAGATTTAAAATATGCAAAACATTAGTCATATACTCATATATATATATATAGTTAATCTACTAATCAAATTAAATTTTTCTTTTCTAAAATAAAATATAGCTCCGCGGGTAAAATCTAGTATTACCCACAAAATCGAATTTTGAAAGACCAAAAATAATCTTATTATTAGCTTAATGTTTGTAAAGACCAAAACGCAAATAGACCAAACCAGGTTTGCTTAATTTTTTTCGAAAACTCTCTCTTGCCACAATGTTCACGGAGTCATCATCTCCAGCGAAGGATCCGGATTCACCCGAATCCGAAACCCGACCCGAGTTCAATCCCTCCTCCACTGATTCCACCGCCACTACCAATCCCAACACCGTTCAAACCGCCATAGACTCAGACTCCCTCGAACCGACGACATTCGAATCAGCCTCATCAGATCTACCACCGGAACGATTCAATTCGCTCGACGAATTAACCCACGATCTCGGCTCGCTCCACGAGCTTTCAACCCGTGGCTCATGGCAAGCGATCCTCGAGAAGATATCTCAAGCCAGAGCTCTCTTCCTCCTCACAAAGCCTCACGAGCATCTCACTTATCTAACTTACCAAGTTATGGCTCTCGTCAAGCTCCGTCGCTCCGATGAAGCAGCGCATGAGCTTAACTCATTGCACGATTTCGACGGTACGCATTACAGGTACGAATCGTTCCCTGAGATTTACCCTAATCGGAAAGGATCTATGGTTCCTTTCTCTTTACGGTGGCTCTACGCTTTGATTCCGACTAAGCTTGGTAACCGTCAGGAAGGGTTAGATCGGTTATACGTTTTGCTTGACTTTGTTAGAGATCGAATCAGAGATAAAGAATCTCAGAATTTAGATGATTCTGTGGAGTTGTGGAAGAAGAGAGAGAGATTTGTGATGAGTTGCTTGTTAGGGTTTCATTTAGGTCACAAGGAGTTTGGGGTATCTTTGGATTTGATCAAGGGGTTGTTAAATCGTGATCCGTTAGACCCTGTTTTGATTTCGAAGCTAGGCTCTGTTCAAATGCAGTTTGGTGATATAGAAGGAGCTAAAGCCACGTTTGATCGTGTTGAGAAGATGTTGAATGAAGGAAAGAGCAATGGTTTGTTGAATGAAACACAGTTTAAGAATCTTGTGGGTAGGAATAAGGCTTTGGTTTATGTTGTGGCAAAGGACTATGTTTCTGCTGTGAGAGTGTATGACGAATGCATTGAAAGAGATAACTCGGATGCTATCGCTGTTAATAACAAGGCTCTTTGTTTGATGTACTTGAGAGATTTGTCTGATGCGATTAAGGTGATGGAGAGTGCTTTGGAGAGAGTACCAACTGCTGCTTTGAACGAGAGCTTGGTGGTTAACTTGTGTAGTATGTATGAGTTGGCTTATGTTAATCATACTGATGTCAAGCGGACGTTGAATAATTGGATTGCACGTGTTGCTCCTGATGATTATGATTCATCTAGTACCAGAGTTTGAGGTATTTTATATCTGTTTTTCCCTTGTCTAGGCTACTGATTGGTAATGTTATGATTAGTTGGATTAATGGAGAAGGTGTTTAAGAATCATGAAGATATTTGGTTAGCTAGTTAATAGAGATGATTTTGTCTAGCTCTATTCATAATCCATGTGAATCACCTAAACTGTTATGTTCAAAGGATTGGATAAACTAAAGATTCCTTGGATTTCGATACTGTATTCTTCTTAGTTCGTGAAACAATATATGGAGGTATCCAAATTGATCATCTATCATTCAAAATTGCAGGTTTTGAGAGCTAAGCAAAAAGGTAATTTAGCCAAAGAGTTTCTGTCTTCAGTGATGAAACAAATCAAGGATGTTGTTCTTGCTGGTTTTTTTGCCTCAGCTGGAGACTCTGTTGTTGATGCAATTACCGGCTTCAAATTCGTTGTAGTTTTCTGTTGTGTAAGCTAGCAAATGGTTTGTTACCCCCAGACACTTGGTAACTATCCTGCAATCATTTTTTTTTTTTGTCATACTCATCTTCTTACCTCAATTTCTGTAATACTTGCTGTTAATCACTAATGACGAGTGTTTGTTCTTTCAACTCTCCCCATGCACAGAGAGGTTTTGGGTTATCGAGTATTTAAAGCAATCTATTTTGAGTATTTCTAGTTCAGAGATCATATCAGGACTGGATCAATATACTTCGAATATGATCTATGGGGGTGGAGACATCGTATATGTATCTTCATCACAAATTAACAATATCAAAGAAAATCAGTTCTCTTACATTATGAATCTACCAAGTACCAACGAATTCTTTCATATAACAACCCATTTATTATTGGTTTGGATAAAGGTAAAAAGTAAAGATTAAAAAGTAAAGATTAAAAATTAAAAATTTCTCCACGAAGCTAAATAATCCCCATAGTAACCCTCCAACACAAACCTACGCCTAACTTGTATCATACGTAAACTCAAACCCCAAATTCACAATTCACAATGTATACACATACGGATTAGTTATTAATTATCATTAATTTTATTATATAATAATACAATAAGAATTAAATTTTAAATGTAAACTAGGAAAAAAAAGTATTATAAAATTTCAATAGTTATTATAATTGATATGAAAAGATATGAATATCTCCAAATCATTAAAAAAAATCTAAGTATGTAAATTAATTAATCTCAACATTATTAAAAATATTTAAATAGCCTAATCAAAAATATTAAATCAATAGAAATTTAGTATAAAACCACATAAATGATCGGATCTTTTTTTCCCATCTACTTAGTCGTCCGACAAATTATGGCTGCAAACGCTGGCGACGCTTACCGTCCACTCAACCGCGGCGAGGCAGAAGGTGGCGAGGAACAAGTCCATCCACGACGAAATGACTACCACCTCTTGCCTCAGATACGACGAAGGAACCAGAACAACGCACCAGAACCCAACAGATTTGACGACATCAGTTTGTTGGCCCTAACCACCAGCCTTAGCTTTGGCCTTGCAGCTCTACACGCGTCGAATGATAAGCTTGACGTGATCGGAAGCGTGAATCTAACGGGGACGTTCATGATTGTCTTCTCCAATATAATGTTGGCTCGAACTTACCCCAGAGTCGCCTACGTTATGGATCGATCTGGTGTGGCGTTGGTCTTCGGGAGTTTGTTCTACGCCAGTGCACCCTTGTTCTTCCCTTATCTAGGCTTTTAAGTGTCAAAGAACTGATTGGTAATGTTATGATTAGTTGGATTAATGGAGAAGGTGTAAGAATCATGAAGATATCTGGTTAGGTAGATAATAGAGATGATTTTGTCTCATGTGAATCACCTAAACTGTTATGTTCAAAGGATTGGTTTCATATATTACCATTAGATAAACTAAAGATTGCTTGAAATTTTTGATACTGTATTCTTCTTAGTCGGTGAAACAATATATGGAGGTATCCAAACTGATCATCTATCATTCAAAATTGCAGGTTTTGAGCTAAGCAAAAAGGTAATTTAGTCAAAGAGTTTCTGTCTTTAATGATGAAACAAATCGAGGATGTAGTTCTTGCTGGGTTTTTACCTCAGCTGGAGACTCTGTTGTTGATGCAATTACCGGCTTGTAGTTTTGTGTTGTGAAAGCTAGCTAATGGTTTGTTCCCCCCCAAAGACTTGGTAACCTTCCTGCATTCGTTTTTGTCATATTCATCTTTTTACAACGGTTTCTGTAATACTTGCTGTTAATCACTAATGACGAATGTTTGTTCTTTCAACTCTCCCCATGTACAGAGAGGTTTTGGGTTATCGAGTATCTAAAGCAATCTATTTTGAGTATTTCTAGTTCAGAGATCATATCAGGACTGGATCAATACTTCGAATATGATCTATGGAGGTGGGGACATTGTATATGTATCTTCATCACAAATTAACAATATCAAAGGAATCAATTCTCTTACAATATGAATCTACCAACGAACTCTTTAATATAACAATCCTTTTTTATTAGTTTGGATAAAGGAAAAGTAAAGATTCTTACTTACCCTACAGTGCAAAATTTTCTCCACGAAGCTAAATAATCCCTATAGTAACCCTCAAACATAAACCTACTCCTAACTTGTATCACACGTAAACGCAAATCTCAAATCCACAATATATACACATACCCACTCATAGGATTAACAAATCGAACATAAACCAAAACCTGCTATGGAGGTCCAAACATTTCCCAACGAAATCGTCTTCTTCGATCTAGAAACAACCGTACCGAACAAAGTAGGACAACATTTCCACATCCTAGAGTTCGGTGCGATCATCGTATGTCCAAGGAAACTCGAGGAGCTGGAGAGTTTCACAACGCTTATACAACCTAAAGACTTGTCTGTGGTCTCAATAAGGTCGTCTAGGTCAGATGGGATCACGAGGGATAAGGTTACGAACGCACCAAGTTTTGAAGATGTGGCTGAGAAGATTTATGGTTTGTTGAACGGCCGGATTTGGGCAGGTCATAACATCAGAAGATTCGATTGCGTTAGGATCAAAGAAGCTTACGCTGAGATCGGTAAAGCTGCGCCTGAACCCTCGGGGATCATTGATTCGTTGGGATTATTAAGTGACAAGTTTGGCAAAAGAGCTGGTAACATGAAGGTACTTATCCAAGATACTTTGTAAATAATATGGCATGTTTAGAAATTGATTTAGAAATCTAAGGTTCTAGTATATATAAAAAAGCTAATCTACATCTCTTTAAAATAATACTAAATTCATTAAATATCAGTTATTTATCTTTTTTTTTTTGGTTTTCCAGTCACACATCTATTTGTTTAATTACGTTACGAAATTTTGAAAAAAAAAAGAAGAAAAAAATCTCGTATATTTATAAAGATTAGAAACTTGCATAAAATTTCATAACACATCAGTCTATATAAAATAGCAAATGGAATTTAGATATGAAACGTACACTGGACCTCTTTGGGAAATTTAAATGTGTATTATTCATATTTTTGTTGTAGATGGCAAGTTTGGCAGCCTATTTTGGTCTTGGAGTCCAAAAGCACAGGTACTTAATCATTTTTTTTTCTGTGTGGTGCTATTAATATTACACTTTTCTTAAGATAAAATAACACACACATATGTCAAAAATTACAGGAGTCTTGATGATGTTCGAATGAATCTAGAGGTCCTCAAGCACTGTGCAACAGTGCTTTTCTTGGTATGTCGTATCCTCATTTTTTGTTCTTCTTAAATTTCTTTATTTCATAAATGTAAAGATATAAATTAACTCATTAATATATATATGTGTGTGTATCTTACCAAAAATATATATATATATATATATGTGTGTGTATATATATCCCATAAATATACAGGAATCTACACTTCCCAATCAGTTGGAAGGAAAATGGCAAAGTTCTTCAAAGATCATGACAAGAAGTCGAAGTAATTACCAAATAGCCCAAAGGGCAATGCCTTACTCGAAGGGTAGTAGTAGTCTCGTGAAGGTATAATAATGTTTTTTCTCTTTTAAAAAGTTAAAACTATATATGGAATTTAAATGTTCTTGTTTAAATCAATACAGATGACACAAAATGTGAAGAATCTGTTAAGCAAAGCTCAAGGCAATCAAACTCTCCAAAGCTTGATCAATCATTCTCATTCTTTGCTTAGATGATTATTGCGTCCCTCCTAGATATTAATTTTTATTTATTTATATATTGCACAAATGTTTACCTTCATTGACTATATTACGAAAGATTCAATAGAAAATTAATTATATTTGTAATTACTGTCTACTGACAACATATATTTAATTTTTACCTGAAATTTTATAGAGCACATAATATTTGTATTATTATTTAGTTATTACGATATATTGACAATAAGATTGTATATTGTTAATGACTTATATTTAGGGGGGTTATTGGTTTAGGATTCAGAAAGAATTTTAATGACTTTAAAAGTTTGTTGTTATTCAATCAAGACTTTTTAAAAATCTTTAAAAATTTGGTGTTATTGGTTGTGGATTTGTAAAAAATTATCTAAAATCTTGATAAATCTAGTGTTATTGGATTAAGAGTCTTATAAAGTCATGAAAAGTTTTATGTTATTCAATTAAAACAAAAGAATCTTGGATTGTTAATGAATTCAAATTTTGTGTTATTTGTTTAGGATTTTATATCATTTCCTTCATAACAAAAGTCATGAAAACTCTTTCATCAAATAGAAAGATTTTGAAAGATTTTACAAGATTAGGAAACACAAATCAGCAAGATTTAAAATAACTTCCTAAACAATCTATTATAGTATCCGTCATTTTTACTTTCTAATTTTCTATGATTTTAAAAGTCAGCAAGATTTTTAAAAACACAAAGTCATTAAAATTCTTTCTAAATCATAAACCAATACCTCCCCCTTATATTGTGATAAGGACATGCATGTCCCTTAGTTTTAGCATCTTTGAGCTTATCCTAGTTAAGGAGTCTCTTGTATAAATACACAAGTCGTGAACTTGACAAAACAAGTTGGTTTGATATCAAAACTCTACACGATATGAATTGGATAAATATTTCCATGTGATTAGAAGCAAAAAAAGAGTTATACAGAGTTGCATTTAAATTATGTATTCTAATACAATTGTAATAACAAAATATATACCACATCAGAATAATAATACAAATAAAAATAAAACTATAATAATTGTTAGATATGTTTACCATTTGTCGTATTATCTACGATTTATCTATATTTTAAGGTAATATATTTTTTTAATCATTTTGTCGTATGTAATCATTTGTTTAAAATTTATATTTTGGATATGCTCTTTATCGTAATATAAAATTAATATGTCAACGTGAAAATTTGTCCAACTTAAAATAAATTTTTTTGCATTTAACTTTGGATAAGCTCATGATCAAAATTTAATGTTAATCATTGCTCCGTTTAAATTGGAAACCGTTTATCCGTTATCAACGTGAATACAAAATAAATTATGTCTATGTCGATAAGAACATAAAATGTACATGATTGCAGTTAAATTGTTTATTATGGTTGTTATAATTATATATATTAAATACCAAATCAGATTGCAGACAGAAAAAAACTAAAAATATATTCGTAGTAACAGCTGAATATGTTTACTTTTTGTCGTATTATCTATTATTAATTTTATCGTAATAGTTTTAATTATCTTTGTCGTATTTAATCATTTGTTTGAGCATTCAATTTTGGATAAAATCTTTATCATAATTTAAAATTAATTCAGCTTGAAATTTTGTCCAATATGAAATCATTTTTATTTGTTTGTGAATTTAGTTTTAGATAAGCTCGGGGTCAGAACTTGAATTTCAATTTTTACTCTGCTTAAATTGGAAACAATTTATCCGTTGTTACTTGTTAGTAATGAAACAAAATGAAATATGTGCTCTATATCCATATTATATAATTGTAACTAAATTTTGTATTTGGTTCACACAGTAGTATTTCGAAAAAATTAAAATAATAACCAGTATATATGTCTGCTTTATATCGTTTTCACTACGGTTTTTTTTAGATTACATTTCTTTGATTGAGAATTAATTATGGATAAGCTTCGTTTCATGAAATAGTTGGACATAATTAAGCGTACCAGAAATTTCCTATACATCAACATCATGTATACCACAAATGATAAAATGGGTGAAAATAAAAATTGAAAGTGAAATAAAGAGAAGTATGTGGCGTGGAGGAATATAACCAAAGAGTTCACAAAGGGAAACAAATTATCAATCTACAAACGTACGTATGGCCACAACCATGCCTATCAAACTTTTTCAAAGCCATTCCAAGATATATATGTCCAAGCACCTTTTTTCTATATCTTTTTTTCATACTCCATTAATTGAAACTAGTTTTTGGATTCAGATTTTGAGAATCTTCTTATGTCGACTAGAGCTTTTATATCTTCTTTATGTAGGTTGTTTCAAAAAATCAGCATATATGATAGGAGAGCCAAATAGAAATGTAAAAAATACAAGACCAAATCACATTACATAATAAAGGCATGTCATGTATATTTAACAATGACTAATCAATTTTTTTTGTGAAAATCCGTAAATAGAAGTTTACATCTCGTTTCGTATGATATCGCTCACACACTCACGTTGTTAGTCAATCCGAAACCTCAGATTTGGCTTTGTTCTAAACTTCTAAGGACAACCCACGTTGGTTCTTCTGCTTCTTCTGTTGCCTAGTTAATTTTATCAGGCGTTATTATGCAAAGTTGTTTAAATATTTAAGTGAACTGAAATGATTTGGTGTGACTTGAGGACATGAAAGACACGTGAACAGTCAAACCAAACTAGTAGAAAAAGTGTGAAAGTAATTTTATACTATATAAAATCAATGTTTTTAGACTATTTAACCTTGAAATCATCGGCATTTTGACTACATTAATCATGTTATGCATAATGCCAAATTACTAAACATAAAAACGTCTCTAATTTACAAAGGAGGGTGATGAAGTAAAATTCACGTGTGCTTCAAACCCCAGTCAACAAAAGATTCCATTGGAAGTTGGAACCCACTTTAACGGCGACAAAAAAGTCTTTTAACGGTCCTACTCTTTTTTGTTGTTCCAAACGAACGTTAACTACGATGTTAACTTTCTCACGCGCTAATCACTGCACGTGATTCCTACACTGACCCCGTGACAGCTAAAATAGTGGTTCGTGTTGTTCACTCTCTGGCCTCCGTAACTGACGAAGCGCACTAACTGTAACGGACCTAAATGGTCCCATCGCTTGACGAAACTGAGAGAGTAAACAGAAGTAACTAACGGTTGTTCGAGTACTTTGAAAACCATCATCAGCAAAAACAACGCCACGTGTATGGACCAGATATCTGACGTGTCATTTTTTTTCTCCTCCGCACCTCTCACGTGTGAGAGACCCCACACGTGTGTTCTCACTATGTTAAACCAGAAGCATCATGAGCTCTCACATGCATTGGGCAAATAGGGACCACTAACCACTGATATGACGACACGTGTCTCTATCTCCCTCACTGTCTCGTCTATATAAACTCCCACTTCCTCCGCTGATTAAGAGAAGCACTAAAACAAAGCGATATTACAAAACAAAGAAGCAAATTTTCTTTTATTTCGAAAATGTTCATTAAAGACTTTAAGGTTGAGAGCCTGAACGTGAAGTACACTGAAAATGAGATTCACTCTGTGTATGATTACGAGACGACCGAGGTTGTGCATGAGAACGTCAATGGTACTTTCCAATGGATTGTTAAGCCAAAGACTGTCAAATACGATTTCGTTACCGATACTCGTGTCCCCAAATTAGGGTAATTAATTACGTACTCTTTTTTTATTTTTTTACCAAAGTTTCGATCTTCTTGATTTCTCCGTCGTTCAATTTTGATTTGTTTTTCGTTAAAGGGTTATGCTTGTGGGTTTGGGAGGAAACAATGGATCAACTCTCACCGCTGGTGTTATTGCCAACAAAGAGTGAGTCTTTTTATTTTTTTTTGTTGGATAGAATCCTTGTAACGATTTATATATTTGATTTTGTTTTTTTCTTGTCGGAAAATATAATTGAATTTAAAAATAAACAGAGGAATCTCGTGGGCTACGAAGGACAAAGTGCAACAAGCGAACTACTTCGGCTCACTAACTCAAGCATCATCCATTCGTGTTGGATCTTTTAACGGTGAAGAGATCTATGCTCCTTTCAAGAGTCTTCTTCCTATGGTCTGTTTTCTATAACAAACATGATTACCTTCATCCTGAGATGGTTTATGTTATATTGAATTTTGGGGTTTTTGTTGTTGGCAAAACAGGTGAATCCGGATGATGTTGTGTTTGGAGGATGGGACATAAGTGATATGAACTTAGCAGATGCCATGGCTAGAGCCAAGGTTCTTGATATCGACTTGCAGAAACAGCTGAGGCCTTTCATGGAGAACATTGTGCCACTCCCTGGGATCTTCGATTCTGATTTCATTGCTGCCAATCAAGGCTCACGTGCTAACCACGTGATCAAAGGTACCAAGAAGGAACAAATCGACCACATCATCAAGGACATGAGGTAATAATAATATAGTGTGTTTAAAACAGAGTTTTTCTTGCTTGTTGAATTAAATCTCCTCTGTTTCGTGATTTTTATTCTTGTGATGTTTTGGATCTTTAGGGAGTTTAAGGAGAAGAATAAGGTGGATAGGGTTGTGGTTCTCTGGACGGCTAACACAGAGCGTTACAGCAATGTGGTCGTTGGGTTAAACGACACAATGGAGAATCTCATGCAGTCTGTGGAGAAGGATGAGGCCGAGATATCTCCTTCAACGCTTTATGCTATTGCTTGTGTTCTTGAAGGCATCCCGTTCATCAATGGAAGCCCTCAGAACACCTTTGTTCCAGGTTTCATATACTTGAAAGTTTTTAGTCATCGATCAATCAAAAATTGGGAATCCTTACTGTTTTTTGACTGATTTTCTTGTGGGATTTGTTGTAGGTCTTATTGATTTGGCGATCAAAAACAATGTTTTGATCGGTGGAGATGATTTCAAGAGTGGTCAAACCAAGATGAAATCTGTCTTGGTTGATTTCCTCGTTGGTGCAGGAATTAAGGTTTGTTTTAACTTGTCTATCAAGTCACACTCTTTCTTGTTAGTGAAGAAATTTGTCAAAAGATGTGTGTTTTATATAGCCTACTTCAATTGTGAGCTACAATCACTTGGGGAACAACGATGGAATGAACCTCTCAGCTCCACAGACATTCCGATCTAAGGAGATCTCCAAAAGCAATGTCGTGGACGATATGGTTGCTAGCAACGGTATCCTCTTTGAGCCTGGGGAACACCCGGACCATGTTGTGGTCATCAAGGTATAGCTAGAAACCATAGAGACAATCAAAACCTGTTTCCGCTACGACATCTTCCATTACCCATTGATCCTATTTGTGTCTTTTGTTTTGCAGTATGTACCGTATGTTGCTGATAGTAAGCGAGCGATGGACGAGTATACATCAGAGATTTTCATGGGAGGGAAGAACACAATCGTGATGCACAATACCTGTGAGGACTCTCTCTTAGCTGCTCCAATCATCTTGGATCTTGTTCTCCTTGCGGAGCTCAGCACCAGGATCCAGTTCAAATCCGAGGGAGAGGTTTGTGAATTAACAATACATTTACGGTCTTCAATTGTTGTTAAGCAGGATTTAATTTGATGTTTTGATTCGTTTGCTGGCAGGGAAAGTTTCATTCGTTCCATCCTGTTGCCACCATACTCAGCTACCTCACCAAGGCACCGCTGGTTCCGTCGGGAACGCCGGTGGTTAACGCGCTGTCTAAGCAGCGGGCTATGCTGGAGAACATTCTTAGGGCGTGCGTTGGACTGGCCCCGGAGAATAACATGATCTTGGAATACAAGTGAAGAAGAAGAAGAAGAAGAAGAAGGGATTAAAACAATCCCCTTAAATAGCCCATAATTTAAGTTATTAATTTGGGTCTTTGTATTGTGTTTTATTTTATGTTTAAAATTTATGAAAGCATGTGTATCTGATTTGATCTCTGTAGGGTGTGAAGTAACTTGTATTTGTAGTAATCCGAATGGGTTGGTATATTTTACAAGTGTTTCTTCTATAGGTTGGAGACCAAAAAATTTCAGTATCGCTTATATGATTCGGTTTGGTATGTATGTAACCAGCTTTTATATATTGAGATATTTAATCATGGTTTCGGTCCCAATATTGATGATCTACGAGAGAGTGTGTATGAACAACTTTTTTGATGATCTACGAGAAAGTTGGTATGTGTGTAACCAACTTTTTTTTAATGTTTATCCGACTGGCGATCTCTTTTCCACTATTAACTTTTTTACTGTTTACATAATTACATTTTAAACAACTCTTTAAGTAATTTTTTATAAATTTATAATACCATGACCGATATAAACTATTATTTATAGAGGTATTAAAAAAGTATACATTTAAAAATAAAATTTAATCATTATAGTTACGTTTTTAATACATAAGAAATTTTAGATATAGTACAATATTAAAAAAGTAAGTTCTAAATATTTATGATAATATTATATTAATTACTAATTTATTGTATTAATCAAACAATATATATTGACAAAGAGTTTTAAAAATTTATATTAACATATTGAACTCATGTTGAACTTATAACACCAAGGAAAAAAATTCTTAGAAAAAATCCTTATGACTCGACGATGCGTAAGCTATGTTCTCAATGTGTTTTAGATGTTCTCACTTAGACTAATTGTTTAAAAACAAAAAGTTTATATAAAATTGAAATAAATGATTTTAGGTTTTTTATTTTAGAAAAAGAAAAGAAAACTCCTCTTTTTAAAAATTAGTGTAAATGTTAAATCTATGTTACGTGAATACATATTGAACTTATAACACCAAACTGACGGACCAGAGGAAAATTCCTTAGGACTGGATGCCTAAGCTCGGTTTGTTCTCAACGTGATTAAATTTAACACTTAAACTAATTTTAAAAAGAAAACCATTTCATTTTTTAAATATTTGTGAATTAAATTATTTTAGGTTTATTAGAAAAAGTATTTTGGAAAAAGAAAACTCTCTTTTAAAAATGGAAAAAGAAAACTCTCTTTTAAAAAATTAGTGTAAATGTTAAATCTATGTTACGTGAATACATGTTGAACTTATAACACCAAACTGACGGACCAGAGGAAAATTCCTTAGGACTGGATGCTTAAGCTCGGTTTGTTCTTAACGTGATTAAATTTAACACTTAAACTAATTTTTAAAAAGAAAACCATTTACATTTTTAAATATTTGTGAATGAAATTATTTTAGGTTTATTAGAAAAAATATTTTGGAAAAAGAAAACTCTCTTTTTAAAAATTAGTGTAAATGTTAAATCTATATTACGTGAATACATGTTGAACTTATAACACCAAACTGACGGACCAGAGGAAAATTCTTTAAGACTGGATGCCTAAACTCGGTTTGTTCTCAACGTGATTAAATTTAACACTTAAACTAATTTTTAAAAAGAAAACCATTTACATTTTTAAAATATTTGTGAATTAAATTATTTTAGGTTTATTAGAAAAAGTTTTTTTGAAAAAGAAAACTCTTTTTTTTTTTAAATTAGTATAAATGTTAAATCTATATTACGTGAGTACATGTTGAACTTATAACACCAAACTGACGGACCAGAGGAAAATTCCTTAGGACCTATGTTGCATGGAAACTCTTTTTGAGGTGCGTTTCCTGTTTCCGAAACGTTTCAGAAACGGAAACTCGGAAACAAGTCACAGAAACACGTTTCCTAAAAATCTCCGTTTGGAAACACGATGGAAACTCCGTTTCTGTTTTGGAAACTTAACGGAAACTTTTATAATTTCAAAATTTAATAAATAAATTGAAAATATAAGAATTCATGATACATATAATGATAAAAAATATAATATCATTAGTAGCTTAAAAGTTAATCCCTAAATATATTGTGATGATGGTCAAAAAAATTGATTTTGAACGTTTATTTTGATACAGTTTTACTTTTAATTAAACTATTTAATATTTATGTTTTGAATTTGTATTGTTTCATATTTTTTTAATATGGTTTTTATGTTTGAGGATTCATTATATCTCTCTATATATATATATATAGCTATACATATATATATATGTTTCCTACACGTTTCCATTACTTAATTTTTGAAAAAACCCGTTTCCCGTTTCCGAAACGTTTTGTTTCCGCGTATCCGTTTCCGTTTCCATGCAACCTAGCTTAGGACTGGATGCATAAGTTCGGTTTGTTCTCAACGTACTTAAATTTAACACCTAACTAATTTTTGGAAAGAAAAAAAGTTTAATTTTTATTTAATTTTGTTTTGTCAATTAAATTTAATTATTAGTTTTATTTTATTTTTTAAGTATTTTTGGAAACGAGAAAGAAAAAAGAAGGAAACAAAAGAATACCTGGTTGAAGTTGGGTAGCAAAGAGAGAGTCCACACTATGATGTTCCACACTATGACCCAACGCAACGTAGTTCCCTCATGATATCCACCGGTTAGAACAAACGATGACGCTCTGGTTTTTTTTTTTCTGGAAAAAGGAAATATTGATGAAGAAACTAAAAAAAAAATCATTATTATTTAATATTTTAATAAAAAAAATAAAGAAGGAACAAACCTGTGAATTGCTGTTATCGATCGGCGACGAAGCACTCCCACTCTGTTTTGGTGATCTTCTTTTTCATCATCATTCTCTCAGTCTCAGGCAAGCTATACGGAACTGAACTGATATGATCGATCGATCGTCGAAACACCCTGATATTCTTCTCATTACATCATTCCCGACTGGCTAAGACAGAGGAGACCACTGAAAACTGCTGAGACTAGATGCTTTCCGCTCCCATAAAAAAAAGCTTACGGGTGAGAGAAACTTGTTGTTGCAGTGGCAGTGATCATTCATTTAACCACGAAACGTAGATGCTACTAAAGCTCTCTCATGGCTTTACTTCAATTAATGTCGGATCTCTGTATGATCCTCTCTGTTTCGAAAGAAGAAATAAAAAAAGAATATAGATGAAAAGAATTAGATTTTGTGATTTCGTTCTCTCGTTTCTCGAAGAAGAAGAAAGTAGAGTCAAAAAGGGTTTGGTTTCAAGAGAGAATATGAGAATTTTTTATTTATAAGCAGCAGAAAGGGTTTGGTTTTTTTTTTCAGACGAAACGAAAAAGGAAATTGTCGATTTGATTTGTTTCTTTTTTTCCCTATTTTATTACAACGGTTACTTTTACTATTTTACTATTTTACTGCTAACGGTCATCATATCTTTTTTTTTGAAATGGTTTTGGACCGTTAATTATTCTCACTGTAGTGTAGAGCTTCGTATTTGTGTAATAGACCAGCTTTTTACTGTATATTTTTGAGATAGCAGGTAGCAAGCACTTGCACTTCACAGATTTTAAAACCTAATTGTCGTTTTCATAATAATTCTATTATTTTGAAAAACTAAGTGTACAATTTAAATTTGGAGGAATAAATAACAAAATATGGACCGATTCTTTGATTCATAAACCATTGAAAAGAAATTAAAATAGTACTATTACCATAGCATCATCAGTGACCTCAATGACTTTTTTTTTATTAATGAAATAAGAGACACTGATATATACTAATTTTGATTAAAGAATAAAGATTATACCCTGATACCAAATGAATCTAGTTATTTCCCCTCAAATTATATTTTTATCGATGATTAAACAATAAACAATTTAATTAGTAATGAAGACAAAATATGATGACTCCGGAAACTCCAACAACTAAGCCTTGAAGTTTGGAGTTCAGAAGACTAGCTAGTGAAGAAAAAAACTAATTATATAAATAATCCATAGACTAATTATAAACCTAATCCTATCTACTGATCCTTTTCCATAAACCATTAATATACAGAGAATCTTTCAATTATTGAGCATCATGACATGCAGTACTTTGTTTTAATTTAAGTATCGTTTCAAAAGAATTTTTCTGTTTTCAAATTTTCAAAAATCCAATATCAGTTTTAGATATATATTATATGAAAATAATAAATTTTAAAACTTGTACTTAATTTTGCGACATGCATGGAAAAATAATTTTCTAGCACAGAGTACTCTTCCATATAGATATTATATAGCGTATGTTGTTTTTACATCATCATGCATATGATTTTTTACAGCATGCATGTATAAACTTTTATACGACATGTTAAACTTTTCAGTATGTATAAATATTTTTGTTATTACATGTTTTGAATTTCTTCTGTTATATATTAGTAAAATAGCAAATGGTTATTAATATTAGGTCATCACTAAGCTTTGATCGGTGTGTGACGAGTGTTCGCATTAGTTTACTCTACACCTCATTATTAATCATCAGACGCTTTCGTCGTCACGAGACAGTGACCTCCATTTTAAAATCCATTATTTAAACATTTTTTGTCGAAATTTCCACCAATTATTTCTTGACAAAACTATTATATATCACAAGAAAGTTCATAATGTCACATTGGAATTATTCACACTGTCACTATTCATGTACTAGCTATAGAATACGGCAAAGGATGTGACTTTTATAACATAATTTATAGTAGTACCTTTTATCAATTAATTTCTTAATTACTGTGAGTTGCATATGGTGTTGATATTTATTGGCTTACAAAGTAATTATTAAAACGAGGTTCGTGGTGCGCTTACTTCAACCTTCACTAGCTCGTAAAGTTTGCTGTTTTAGTATAAATTACTCGTTCTTTTAGCTAAATTAGTTAATGTTACAAAAATAGTAATAAAATAGCATATCCTCAAAACTAAATAAACTCGGATTTAAAGAAAAGAGACAAGATAAAATAGTATATCCTTAAAACAATATATATATGCAGGACCTGAAAGATAGTTAATAGTTTCATTACATAATGGAGACTAATTAATGATTAAAAACAACGATCTCAAGTTAAGAAAGCACACACGAACTTAAGAGTAATAGCAAATTTGAGCCATGCATATTTTTCATTTTGGTGATTGTACGGCGCGGTTTCTTGTTTTGCCTTCGTCGTGCTCCATTTGTTGTTCTCTGCATTCTACGCTACAAAACGCGTCCCCTCTACAATTTATTTACGTATATATATATAAATATAACTTCGTGATACATTAGAAAAGGAGAAGTAATTAAATCTTTGATTCGTACTATTAGATAAAATAAATAATTTTCATAATTTGGTGGTACGCGATAGCTAGTAGTCAAAGGTTTAAAAATGAAAAATAACTAAGGAAAAAGGCAAGTAATGTAAACATACTTGTACATGTAAATATCACGACCGGGAGCTAAACGGCGTTTGCACAAGCCACAGTTTCCAAGAAAAGACGACGACGACGAGGACGGTGATGATCTCCCACCGTCTTGGCTCTCGTTCCTCCGGTGATTTGTGGGCGACAAAATCCCCAAGAACCGCTGGTCGTAATTGTTTCCGCCGTCTACCACCGTCATAGCTACGTCAGAGTCTTGACCGGAGGTCTGATCATCGTCAACCTCGACGGTGATCCTCGTTATGCTTGTGGTTCTCTGCATTTGAGGCCGTGGTCGATTCCCTATCAACATATTATTGTTTCTAAAACGAAAAAAAAAGAAAAGTGTTTTTGTTTTCTCTATACTACAATTTAGATTGTTGCTTGGAGAGGGGAATTGTGTGTAACCATGCCACTCAGTTTAAATATACACGCAATCATATGGTGTATTGATTATTATAATTCACGCCTACGTATTTACTCGTAATGCTTAATACAGTATGATAATGATTAATTAAAGATTCAATTATTATTCCTTAGGGTCTTTATTGGTAGGCCAATAATTTCAGATATTTGGTCTGTGGACGCCAAACATCCCTCCGTTCCCAGTTATATTTAATTTTCGACAAGAAATAAAGAAGCCATAATTTGTTTTCAAATTTATTTTTATACGTTTTTTACATTTATAAATTGATATCCTCTAGATTTGGTATATAGAAAAGATTTTTTTGTTTTGTTGGTATCCTTTATTATTTGAATTTTGAGTGTTGATTCCATATACAAATGATTTAGAGCAGTTTCCCCCAAAAATAATAGTGTCGACATTATATAATGTTAATGAACATATTGGGTGGGTCTTTACTCTTTACTCTTTAGGAGGCATACGTACGAAAAGTCAAGGCTTGCAAGATTGCTTCAATTACTACATGTATTAGTTAGTGTATGCGAATCGTAAGGATTATAACATTACACGTACTAAAAAGTCTAAATTTATAGTAGAACTTTGAGACAGTAACCAGTAATTAAACCCAACACATATGATTAAGGTCACGCCGTTAAATGATTGTGAAATTATTCTTCAAAGTTGCTCTCGAGTACTCTTCCAATATAAAACCTTTCATGTAAGGTCGGATTTAGAGACTCCAAAAAGCGCTTCATACTTTATTTTTATAGCTCACAGTTTAAAAAATTTGAACTTTTGATAGATAAATGGATCAAAACACTATATACTATATATATTATTCTCCATACCATCATCATCTTACAATATGCAAAATTTTCTCCCATATCTCACTTCCAAGAAGTTATTATATCCCTTTAACCTCCATTCTTTCTTGTCCCTCGTCATATATATATTATTATATATCCCTTTTAATTTTAATATACTTGAGTGTGTTTGACAATTTGGTTTTGACTCGACTCATACACAGACTAAAGCCCAGGTTTCAAGGAGCCGTTAGGGACGAAAAAAAAAAGAAGGGCAATTTGCTCAAACCCAAAAACAAATGCACGATTCTCCATACTAAAGAGTTCCCTCCCTTAGGTGGCCCAATTAGGTTAAAGTTAAACCGAACGATTAAGTAAGCGTTTCTTTTTTTTTTGTCTTCTCAATCCACCACTGGTCATAGACCGAATTAAATCAATCTTTGGAAGATTCAACGATTACCAAATCACAAAAAAACAGAAGATTATGGAATAGATACGTTAAGCTTTGACTTGGTTTTCCCTCATTCTCTTTCCCTGCTCGGTCCATTCACAACTAGTATAACCAAATAAATAAATAAAAGTAACGAGCTTCACATAACTCCCCTTCTCATAAGTTTAATTAAATAAATAATAAAGAAAACAAAAATATTCAAAATGTGTAGCTTTCATGTTCATATTCAAAAATAAAATAGATTTTGTAGTTTCTAGAGAGAGAGAATCTGAAAAATTTTGGGCTAGGATTTTGATTTTCTCACTGCTTTAACTTTTATTTTTTTCTAGCTCAGCTTTTGGAGTAATGATACTGATGTGTATTGGAATGAACTAAAATCTCTGCAATTTCTTTACGACTAATAATATTTTAATTTCTTCACGTAAAACGATAACAAACCAAGAAGACAAAAATGTCTTCACACCCATCTCTCTACTCTCTCTCTGTTTCCTCTTAAGATTTGTCTGAACGAAGCTCCTCCCTTTATCAGGTTTTTCTCCTTCAATAAGCAATTTTTGGATTCTTCCTTATAAGTGATTCCCCCAACCAACTACCTTTCCTTTTTCGCGTGGTGAAAGCTACTGCTCACTCTGTTTCTTCTTAATTCTCACAAACCTCCATTAAAGTATAACAAAACAAAAAAAACCTCAAGACTTATCATTTTTTTTTTCTCTCGTCTAATAAACCAATCTCCTTTTTTGTCTTTTCAAATGGGTTCTTTTAGTTTGTTCTGTTTTGTAACCACTGTGAGAGAGATTTCAGGGTAGAGAACAAAATCCGAAAGTTTCGATTTTTATTGTTTGCTTTTGAAGTAATGAGTCATTCGATATTGGAGAAAATGGGATGTTCAAACTCGAAAACATCGATGATGAACACGAAGAAGAAGAAGAAGAAGAATGAGCCGCTTCAGCTATGTAAAGAAAGGAAGAGATTTGTCAAACAAGCTATGGATTCTAGATGTGCTTTGGCAGCCGCACACGTGTCATACATCCGTTCACTCCGGAACATCGGAGCTTGTCTCCGTCAATACGCTGAGACGGAGTCGGCTGATGAATCATCTCCGTCGTTAACCGCCACTGAGGCTGAGAATAATGAGAAATCCCCTTCTCATAACTCTTCTTACCCTGACGACTCGCCACTGAGTCATGTCTCGAATCCAAACCCTAACCCTAAACCCTTTGTGAATCTAAGCTTCATGAAGACGGATACGGCTAACTCTGCTGTCACTTTCACGATTAACCCTCTGAGCGACGGCGACGAAGACGATCTAGAGGAGACAATGCCGGCGTTTTCTCCTCCTCCGCCGCGTCCTCGCCGTCCGGAGACGTCTTCTTGGGACTATTTTGACACTTGTGACGATTTTGATAACTTGAGATTTGTAGAACAAACCGAGATTGATTGTGATGCAGCAGTTGTAGGATTAGGAAAGTTTAGTCAAGGGAATGTAGCAAAATGTGGCACTCAGCAAGACTCGTCGAGTTTTAAAGCAGAGCAGAGGAAACAGAGTTGTGAAGAAGGTGATGATGATGAAGGTGGAAACGGTGAAAGAGAAGATCCATCGGAGTTTATCACACATAGAGCTAAAGACTTTGTGTCGAGTATGAAAGATATAGAGCATAAGTTCTTTAGAGCTTCTGAATCTGGCAAAGAAGTTTCAAGTATGCTTGAAGCTAACAAGATCAGAGTCAGATTTGCTGATATGACAGGTCTGAGTTCTGTTTTCATTGTGTGAATGGTTGTTGATTTTGAAACTGAAATTGAAGGTTGATTCGTGAGTGTGTTTGTTTTTGTTAACCAGGAAAAGGGAACTCAATAGCGTTTCTTGCAGCATTGAAGCGAGCTTGTTGTAGAGGGAAGAGTTCTTCACCAGTTTCTCAAGGTTTGATTTATTATTTATCTTCTGTCTTTGTTTTATGAGTTGTTGTAGTGTTTAAATTAAGCTTTATTTAATGTAGAGCCATTGAGTCATCAAGTTAGTAAAGTCATTGTGTGGAAGAGAACATTGTCTTCAAGATCCTCTACTTCTAGACATCCGTTAATCCAAACATCAAAGGAAGATCATGATGATGAAAGTGGAAGTGATTTCATTGAAGAGTTTTGTATGATCTCAGGAAGTCACTCCTCTTCGCTTGATCGGTTATACGCGTGGGAAAGAAAACTATATGATGAAGTCAAGGTAAAACATATCTGAGTTCATGACTCTTATGTCCGTTGGTGTTGTGCTCAATGAAGTTCACATCTCATTTGTTTTGTCTTTTGTGTTCAACTGCAGGCGAGTGAGGTGATTAGAAAAGAGTATGATCGAAAATGCGAGCAGTTAAGAAACCAATTCACAAAAGATCACAGCGCTAAATCGATGGATAGAACAAGAGCAGCTGCTAAAGATCTTCATTCAAGAATCAGAGTAGCGATTCAGTCTGTTGATTCGATTTCAAAGCGGATAGAGAGAATCAGAGACGACGAGCTCCAGCCACAGCTCTTAGAGTTTCTTCAAGGGTATATAGTATAGTAACTAAATAACCAAATGTCTCTTTTTAATTAACTTTTGGATATTGGACTCTCGTTGATATTGGTCTTTGTCTTCTCTTTAGGTTGATAAGAATGTGGAAAGCGATGCTTGAATGTCATCATTCACAGTACATTACCATTTCACTGGCTTACCATTGTCGAAACTCCTCCAAAACAACAGTGTCCGAGAACTTGCTCAAGAGACGGATTTTGTCAGAACTTATAGAAGAAACAGAGTGTTTTGGTCTAAGCTTTGTATATTTGGTAAACAGTATGGTTTCTTATGTGGAAGCTCTAAACGGTTGGCTTCACAACTGTGTCATGCTCCCTCAAGAACGGTCTTTAAGAAACCGAAGACCATGGTCCCCACGCCGTGTCCTGGCTCCACCTATATTCGTGCTGTGTCGAGACTGGTTGGCTGGGATCAAATCTTTGCCGTCCGATGAACTCAGCGGGTCAATCAAGGGGTTCTCATTAGATATGGAGATGTTGGAGGAAGAAAAAGGTGGTGGTTCGGTGTTGGTTTCGGATTTGTCTAATTTGCATTCCAGTTTGGCGAAGCTTCTTGAGAGATTGAAAAAGTTTTCGGAAGCTTCTTTGAAAATGTACGAAGATGTAAAGGTGAAATTTGAAGCAGCTAGAGTTGCTTACACAACTAATAATAATTCTAACTGCGATAAAACAGTGATGCATTGAAAATTCAGAAGAGGGGTATTAATGTAATTATGTTTAAACTTTCTCTAGTCAATTTTTTTCCTACGATAATATCTTATTTACTCCAAATAGTAAAAATGTAAAATACTATATATATATATGGTACGCAAAAGAATAGTACGCATAAGTTATTCGTGATAACCCTAATCGTGTATTTTTAGCACAAAAGCGCCGCTATGAAGTCCGATACAGAGCTGCCGAACAAGTCAAACCATCCTCTACGGCCTCGCCGGCGCCTCTTACGTCGTCGTTTTCCTCACTACCGGAGGACATTGTATTGAGCTGCTTGGCTCGCATATCGAAAGTGCACTACCCAAAGCTCACTCTTGTCTCCAAGAGCTTCCGTTCGCTCGTCCTCTCCAAGATGCTATATAAGGTACGAGCCCAACTTAAAACTCAAGAGGAATTTGTTTATGTCAGCGTAGAATTGTACGATCGTCCTGGCCTCTTCTGGTTTAGTCTCTGGATAAAACCTGATCGTCAAACTTTAATAACTCAATGCACGTCTGAAGAAAAGTCTACTGAAGCTTTCTTGATACCAGAGCCCTTTTCCTATTCTTTTCAACCACCTTATATAAAATGCGTAAGGGTTGGTTCAGAACTCTACAAGTTCGGCAGCCAATACTCGCTCTCCTCGTCGGTTATGTCTCGTGACGTGAGTGGCAAGTGGCGTAAAGCCCCTAGGATGATGGTGGCTCGCAAGGATCCCCTTATATGTGTCCTCCATGGGAAAATATATGTGATGGGAGGTTGTGTAAATGCACAGTATTGGGGTGAGGTTTTTGATCCAAAGACTCAAACTTGGAAACCTTTACGAGAGCCTGACTGTCTGATTCGGGGCTCTTCGTATAAAAAGCTCCTACCGAGGAGTGGCAAGATTTATATGAAGAGCAATACGAAGAACTTCGTTTACCTTATTAAAGAAAATAAATGGCAAGATTTTGAGGGACACTTGGAGGAGAGCTTTTGTGTGATAGATAATGTAAGGTACTCTTATGTGCATAAAAAATACTCGTGGTACGAAACAAAGTCAAAAGAGTGGAGATCGATCAAGGGTTTGGAAGGACTTGATGCGTATACTAGAGCTGGGACTGAAATTTGTGCTTCTGGTGAAAAGCTCGTAATATTTTGGGACAGCCCCTTGTTATTCAACAAGAAAATTTGGTGTGCTGTGATTTTGCTTGACAAGAGCATCAATGGTGAAGTTTGGGGTCAGATTGAAGGGTTGATATTGTGTTTAAACCCCCTATTTCGCTGTTAATCAGTAATATTTACTCTTGCGTTGTGAGAACATATTGATCAACAGTATGCTTTTGATTTGACACGTGTTTTTAGTCCATAGCTAGCGATGATACATCGTATAAGTTTCATATCCTAAAACATTTTGATATTATCTAATGATAGATTTCCTTTAAGATAAGTGTGCTTTTTATTTTTAGTTTTCGGGATAAGATTACAATTTTGTTAAGTTATGCCGGTCACGTTTCCGGACAACATAATCCTCGGAGAGACAACTGAGACAATGTCGGCATTTTCTCCTGAGACTTTTTCTTGGGACTATTTTGACACTTGGAAAACGGATAGATGAACAAGATGAATCAGTTATTTCTTGGGACTTATTGACACTTGGAAAACGGATAAATGAACAAACTGAATCAGTGATTGTGATGCAGTGGTTATAAGCTACGGATATATATAGTGGAGAAGTGTAGCTGATCGTATTATTTAGCCGTAACTCCTAGAGCTATGATCTCCCAAGAAGACGTACCCCATAGCAAGAACCAATCGCCGTTTCCACACGAAATCGTTGTGAGTTGCTTATAGCCCACGTCTCCGGATAGTACTACCCAATACTAGTATTTCCAAGCTCGTCTGATAAGATGATTGAGCGAATTTGCTTTGATCGCCCGACCCTTCGTATTGCTAAAATTGCCCACTCGTTCTTATCCTTGTTGGTTCACTCTTTGGATAAAACCTAATCAAACCCTAACCAACGGTGGCACGATCAAGAAAAAGTCTACTGGAAATTTACTGGTGCCGTTGCCTTCATTGTACAATTATCAAGTACCAATACCCTGTGTGACTGTTGGTTCAGAAACCTACATAATTGGTGGATACGATCGATGATCCATCCTCCTCCGTGTGGGTGTATAGAAATAGAAGTATTCACACCTTACGTAAAGCCCCTAGCATGTCCATGGCCAGGAACAGCGCAGTGGTTGATGGCATATATCCTAAAATATACGTAATGGGAGGGTGTGCATCAGATGAATCCATGAATCGGGCAGAAGTTTTCAGCTTTTATAATTCTATTTACGAGAAGCCCTGTATTAGAAGAAATAGCATATATGAACTAAGATCTCCAAAGAATTTGATTTAGAGTAGGATGATGGGTCATCCTCATCCATATAATAATTTTCATTCTCTCTCCTTTTTTTAATCCGAAAATAGAAACACAATCCTAACCAAACTTAAAAAAAAAACAAAAAAAATTGAACCATCTTATTATAACATTATTTGTCTAATTTTAAGTCTTAGGAATCCTTTTTAAAGTCTCAAAAATTCGTATAAGAAGTTTGTAATGGAGATTGAACAGTCAAAATTGAATAGAAACATGTCGTTAAACCAAAATATGTTCAATTCGTTTTGAGAATCATGAAAAAAAATACATGTCAAAGTATTTATACATAGACTCATAGTGAAAATTATATAGAACCACATTGATTGAAATAATATAAAATACATCCCATGAGAATGGATCTACCGTATTCTTATAAACAATTTACTAGAATATGATTCGTGCTAGAGCACGGGTTGAAATTACATAATTTATTTTATATTATAATTTTAGAATAAAATATAATTTATATGATTGTTTTTAAAAGTTGTTTTGAATAAAACATTATGCAATAAAATCAAATGTTAAATATGATAGCTTGAAAAAAATATCTATTTTGTAAGTTTATATTGTTAATTTTGTAATTTTATGTATGAGATATGGTTATGTTTGTTGTTTGTTTTTATTTTAAGTTTTGAACATGTTTGGTGAAAGTGTTTTAATATGATCCGTGCTCAGGTAAGATTTTATTTTTAACTGCATAATAAGATCTCAGAAATCACGATTAAGTGTGATAAATTACCAAGATTTTATTCCTTTTTATGCCTAACAATATATATTTTGAAACAATACATTGAATACTAAAGATTCTATTTTGGAAATTGTATAAATCATCAGAATATTTTATTTCAGAGGATTCTTTGGGATATTCTTAAGTGTATATATTGACCAATTAATCTATAACCCGTTTTTTGTAACCAACCTATATTTAATTTATAACATATTTTATAACCAACTTATAAAAATTATATAATCTACAAAAAGGTTGTGTACTTCCGTTTTATTATATAGGACCCGTTTTAAATATAATGAATTCACTGTATATTTTTATCCCCTTTAATAAGTTGTTTAACGTTGTGATTTATCAATAAAATCTGTAGAAATTAAATTTGTAATATCGTGTTTAAAATCTTTCGAAACAATATGATATAGGACTAAAACATTCCAAAAATATAGTTGGGAATATCAACGATTTTACTTGTTACCAAAAATCTATATATCAATTATCAATTTGGAATATTTAGGTGTAACCGTTTGCTCCACGATTTTATTTGTTACCAAAGGTATATCAATTATCAAATTGGAATATTTAGGTGTAACCGTTTGCTATATGAATTAATGTATATACTACGTATAACCTATTTGTAATCATTTATAACCATTTATTAAAAATATAAAGTCTACAAAAACTAAGTAGTGTATTTCTCGTTTATTAAAAGGGGATATATGCGTTGAGTACAGTAAAAGTAGGAAACGGAAAAGGATATATATATATACTAAAATTAAAAAGTTACTAGGATTTCACCCGTGTACTGCGGGGCAAAATATAAATTATTGTATTTTAAATAATAATTTTTAATTTATTTAGTTTTCAAATTCTCAATTAATTAACCTTTCTCTAATTAATTTTGTAATTTTGTTTACAATTCTTTTTCTTCTTATTACACTTTTATAAAGTTTATAACTTAATTACATTAAACTTGTTATTAGATAGAATATAAAATTCTAGATATGTTTTGTTCTCTAGAATTAAACAGAGGTATATGCCTATATGGTATGTTATTTTATATTGTTATGGATATTTGTTTTTATTTTTGAATATTAAGAATGTGTTATAGTATGTGTAATATTTTGTACTTCATATACTAAATAATTTATAAGTCAATTTTCCAAACTATGATTACAAATCTATAGTATATATGTGATAAACTAATAGTTTTAGTGTTGGTTCTATAATCAAAACCCGCCATGCTAGGCGGGTGTAACATCCGCGAACCAATTTTTAAGGTTTTGGTGTGGGTGTCGATCGACACCCTTGGTGCATCGATCGACACCATGTTTTCCGGTTTGGTCGGGTTTGTTTTAATTGCTGTTTGGTTCGGTTTGGTTCAATTAAAATCCCTAATCGTAATTATAAGTGTTAAGAGACGAATTAAGGGTTTTGGAGTCTCATTTTTGTCGCCGTTGAGTGAAAAAGAAAGAGAGAAAGGAGAGAAAACGTTTCTGTGATTTTCTGGGCTTGTTCTTGGAGATTTTAGAGAGATCTGAGGCTGTAGAAGTGATAGCTGTTGCTGGGAACGAAGGAGAAGCTTCTGGAGGTGTTGATTCCATCGTTTCTCAATCCAATCTTCCTGTTTTTGAGGTGAGTGCTTGACCATGGTTGATCTAAGCATGAGATCTCTTTTGTTTGGGTGTGTTCTTGGTTCTTTGTGTTGTTTTGTTGCTTGGGTTCGTTGTTTTCGTGATTCCCAGAGGTTTCTGAGGAGATTGGGTGAGTTTGAGACGGTTTCGATGTGATTTGGAAGGAGAGATCGACGTTCGTGTTCGCGCAGATCGTGTCTGCAGAAGAGGCATCGATCGACACTAGGAAGCATCGGTCGACACCATTTTGAGGGGCATCGGTCGACACTGTTTAGCATCGGTCGACACTATTGTTTGTAGCATCGATCGACACCGTGAGGCATCGGTCGACACTGGTCTCATCCGAGGCTTATTTTCCTGGTTTGATGTATTGTTGTGTGTTGTTTGTTTTGCTTAAACATGAGGGTCTCATATGCTTGTGTGTATAACCTAGTAGATGGGAGGACGGCCTCACTAAGTATTTATGATAATACTTACGCATCTCAATTGTTGTTTGTGGTGTGCAGGTAAAGGAAAAGTGTGATCGTGGNTGGTTCTTTGTGTTGTTTTGTTGCTTGGGTTCGTTGTTTTCGTGATTCCCAGAGGTTTCTGAGGAGATTGGGTGAGTTTGAGACGGTTTCGATGTGATTTGGAAGGAGAGATCGACGTTCGTGTTCGCGCAGATCGTGTCTGCAGAAGAGGCATCGATCGACACTAGGAAGCATCGGTCGACACCATTTTGAGGGGCATCGGTCGACACTGTTTAGCATCGGTCGACACTATTGTTTGTAGCATCGATCGACACCGTGAGGCATCGGTCGACACTGGTCTCATCCGAGGCTTATTTTCCTGGTTTGATGTATTGTTGTGTGTTGTTTGTTTTGCTTAAACATGAGGGTCTCATATGCTTGTGTGTATAACCTAGTAGATGGGAGGACGGCCTCACTAAGTATTTGTGATAATACTTACGCATCTCAATTGTTGTTTGTGGTGTACAGGTAAAGGAAAAGTGTGATCGTGGGATCAAAGGCGATGAGGAGGAGGATGTTCTAGAGGCTTGATTGATTGTGGTCTAGCTATTGTTAGGTTGCTAGTATTGAGTTGATAGAGCATTGTAGGATGTTGGAACCTTGCTATTTCATTGTTGGTTTGGTTTATTGCATTATTGAGTATTGGTTTATTTATGTTGGAATTTTATTGGATTAAATGGAAACTGTTTTATTTGGTTATCCGCGGTTATTGTTTGTTGTTAGAATGTTAGTGGTGGGTATGGGACCACTAGTAAATTAAGGTATTAAAAAAAAAAAAAGGAAGGGTTGTTTCAGCGGGTCAAATAACATGTTCAAAGATTTATAATCCGCAAAAATTCATCATAAGAAATCCGTGAAATTAAAAATTAGTTGTAAATATGTTGAGATCAATGCGTTGAGATCAAAAATCTCGGCCACAGACCCTCCTTTAAGATCGAAAATCAATTAGTTTATTGATTAGGCGGATTGTTTAGGAAATTTGTGTATAGAGAAAATATTGTTTTGTAAAACTGAAAATTTTAATATTAATTAAATTAATTATAAACTTAATACTTAATGTTAACTTAATGTTAAAGAGAATGATTCCAATTGTTTTGGAAATTTATTTAGGATGGAAAATCTTGTTTTCAAAAATAGAAACTTAATACTAATTAGTTAAATGAAAAATAAATTAATGATTAATACGAATGAGTCAATGACATGCTTGTAAATAAGTATGAACTTCAGAATTTATTTCATAAATGTCTCCAAAAATGTATATAATGATAGGGGAGGAGATGTTTACAGTATGTTTTTTGGTTTTAACTAAAAAATTAAAAACTAATATTTTCTAAAATCTAAGAAACATTTGTGTAAACAATTAATATATATTTTTATAAATTAATAGTTATTCTATAGAATGTCTTCTAAAATATAATTGACCCACAAATAGAAAACCTAATCAAAGATAACTTAAAATGCCAAATCTTGGTTGTTGTAATTTAACTTTTTAAATTATGATCTTAACGAATTTATAAAATAATTTTAATCCAATATTGCTAATGTTGTAATTTAAAATTTAAAATTATGATATTAACAAATCTAAAAAACAATTTTAATCAAAATAGCTAATTATAATAACAGCTTTGGTATTTATCAATGAAAGTCATCCTTATGAAAACATGCAATTATTTTTTGTGTGAATTTAACATTAGAGAATATAACTTTTTATTATTTTCGTATTTTAAAAAATCAGAATTAAGACATTTTAGAAAAATTAATTGAATGTTATATGTTAATTGAAAATAACTAAGTTAATTATTATGTTTCCAAAACTAGTTAGTCTCTTACTATCGTTATGTATAACTTAATTACTACAGTGAAAATATTTTCTTTTTTTGGAAAGTATAGTAATTATGGTTCCAAAACAACAACTTAATTAAATTAGGATCTGAGTTTTATGGAAAATTGTGTTTAATATTAGATTTGTAACAGTAATTAATATATATAATATCAGTTCCGATTTTGGAAAATCTGTTAGTCATTTTAATATTTTAGTTTAAATTTCTAAATTAAATTTAAATATCAATGGCAGTCTTGTAAATAGGTGGCAAATTCAGAATTTATTTGGTAAATTATTTGCTAAATGTACTTGAAAAATGTATATATAAGAAACATTTGTGTAAACAATTAATATTTATTTTTACAAATTAATAGTTATTCTATAGAATGTCTTCTAAAATATAATTGACCCATAGATAGAAAACCTAATCAAAGATAACTTAAAATGCCAAATCTTGGTTGTTGTAATTTAACTTTTTAAATTATGATCTTAACGAATTTATAAAATAATTTTAATCCAATATTGCTAATGTTGTAATTTAAAATTTAAAATTATGATATTAACAAATCTAGAAAACAATTTTAATCAAAAATAGCTAATTATAATAACAGCTTTGGTATTTATCAATGAAAGTCATCCTTATGAAAACATGGAATTATTTTTTGTGTGAATTTAACTATTTCATATTAATATTAGAGAATGTAACTTTTTATTATTTTTGTTTTTTAAAAAATCAGAATTAAGACATTTTAGAAAAATTAATTGAATGTTATATGTTAATTGAAAATAACTAAGTTAATTATTATGTTTCCAAAACTATTTAGTCTCTTACTATAGTTATGTATAACTTAATTACTACAGTGAAAATATTTTCTTTTTTTTTAAAGTATAATAATTATGTTTCTAAAACAACAACTTAATTAAATTAGGATCTGAGTTTTATGGAAAATTGTGTTTAATATTAGATTTGTAACAATAATTAATATATTTAATATCAGTTCCAATTTTGGAATATCGGTTAGTCATTTTAATATTTTAGTTTAGATTTTTTAAATTAAATTTAAATACCAATGGCAGTCTTGTAAATAGGTGGCAAGTTCAAGATTTATTTGCAAAAGATACTTGAAAAATGTATATATAGATTAAAAAAAACTTATGTACTTAACAGATAAGGTTGAAATAGTTAACTTTTGCTGGGAAAGTCGTAATCGTATGGGACCGGTTTACGCTGTCTAAACCAAACAAGAAGAATTGGTGTGCGATGATTGCCCTTGGAAAGTGTCGTGGAGGTGACGAAGTATGGTGCAAGATTGAATGGTTTTACTAAAGGAACTAATTAATCTCGTGGTTGATGATGTGCTTATGGTCCCTTTATCATATACCTTCTTGAATTGTATGTTTTGTTTGATCCACTAGGGGTGTATTGAATTAAGAATTTTAGAGAAATGATGTATTGATTTGAGTGAAATTTCATAATATTTTGGTTGATTTGTTAGATTTTTTTTTTTTCTAAGGAGAAATGATGTGATTTGGTGTGATTTGCAATGAAATTTTCTTCAAGCTACTGAAACCATCTTTCTTATTAATTGATGGATTGAGCTATGATTGAAACATCTGTTCTCGTTTGATTTAAGAAAAGGGGAAGGAGACGATGCTCCAAATTCACTCAGACGCAATGACTTAAACATATCAGTAGCAGAGATTAAAACCAAATAAACCCTACCCACGATTCTAAATCCCTTCTTCAAAATCAGAAACAAGAATGCAATTGAGTAACACACAAGACTGAGCACAGACGCCATGATGTGACCGCCGGACGCGGTCTCGGTACGATCGCGGTATGGACGCGGCTTGGACTTACGGCCAACTTTCAGTCGGTGATGCGTCTTGGTCAGCCGTCTCGGTCGCGTCCGGCGTGTCTTGGTCTTCTTGGCTGAGGTCGCGTCCTGCGATCACATCACGCCATGTCTTAAACATATAAGTAGCAGAGATTAAAACCAAGCAAGCTTATTCTTCTTCTTCTTCATCTTCTTCTTGTTCTTCTTCTTCTTCTTCTTCTTTTATTCACTGGAATATCAATGAATAAATAAAAATAGTCAAGAGTTGAAGTAAAAGACACGATAAAGAATCTTAGCTACTGGTTTTTCCCTGAGACTTACTCTGTGTTGAAGCTACTGGTTCTAAACGGCTCTTTCTAAGACACAAACTTCTTCTCCAGGACAGGCAAATCATGTTCACACAAGATAGGCGCTGGGGGCATAGGAAGGGAAGACTTTTTACCTTCAGGCAAGGAAGGCACATTGTGTCCCAGCTTATTTGCCAAAAGCTCAGCAGTATCGCATAATCCATGAACCGAAGCTATGATATAGGCAAGAGGTAAGTGCCCTGCGTCCTCTAGTACCTTGACACGCGATGCCACATCTCCCACGAAAAGTGAATGTTCAAACTTCAACATGAAACTATTGCTCTCCTCCACAACAGATTCCAGGTTCTTCAAGTCTCCAGTTAAGAGATGGAGAAAGGCCAGCCTTTGCCAATTCTGTGCCTCCTTGTAAGCAAGTTTGGCCACACCTACCCTACCATATCTAAGAGCACCCACAGCAAGTTTGTGCCACTGATCTTTCTCATTAAGAGTTCTAGCTGGTGTAACAGCAGCGTCTATGTTGCCACTTTCAATAACAAGGCTAATTCGGGTCTTTTCATCATGAGCTAGAGGAAAAGCAACTTCAGGGAATCCTTTCTGCTGGAGATAATGGACCATAGCCTGCCCGGGCAGCTGGGAGGTACGGATCATACTCTTGACATGGTCGAAGTTCTCCCTGAGGAGTGAAACCTTGAGAGCATATTCACTTGAAACAATTCTAAAAATCTTGAGCTTCACTTGGCGGTCCAAGCAATATACCAAGTCTCGTGAGACTTTGGTGACATAAAAAGGGACATCGAGGGTTCGGATGATTCCACTCTCGCCATTAGGAAGACAGAATTTGAGGTGGTTTAAAGTTGTGTAGATCAAGACACCAAAGCCATCGTCCCAAGCTCCGCTTTTCACACGATTAGTCTCATGAAGGGTGCACTGGAGGACGAGACTTTTACTTGCGATCATGATGGTATGTTTGCTGAGCAAAGCAACCCTCTCCATATCACTGGACCAAACAACGGATCTAACAACAGATGGAGTCTGGATTTCACAAACAACCAGGCTTTGCTGCAGGTCCAACATCTCTAATTTCTCCTCAGATCTGCAAAGCAAATACCCAGTCCCAGCATAGAATATAGTATCAACGGTAGCCTCAGTGATCAGTGGGAGAGAGATCTGAGAGAGCATGCTGCCGTCCAAGGTCTTGAGTAGAAGCATTCTGGGGTCTTTCTGCAGAACCACAAAGGTATCTGTTGAAACAAAGATAGCAGAAACCGTATTGGTTGTCGCAGGGAGATATGTAAGGGTTGGTTGGAGGTAGTAGTACATCTCGTAAGAAGCGCCATCCACATTTGAGGAAGCGAGAATTGCATCCCTTTCTGGATTGAAAGAAAATATCTTCACAATATGGTTTGCTGGATGTTGAGATTCTCTCTGTGCGCAGAAATCATATACGAACAAACCAGGACCCCTGACATAGGTTAAGAAATTTCCACTCACAGCAAATGCAGGACGTTGTCTATCAGGTTTGAAGACGATGAAACCACTGTCATGTCCTGCGGCAATTAGATTCGTCTCAGGGTGAACTGCTAGTGACGAGAATATGTGTTTAAGGTCGAAAGTGTCAAGTTCATTTCGGCGGCTATCCCAGACACTGGGATCCCACACACGGATCCTCCCTCGTGTAGTAGTGGAGACAATTGGGGAAGAATTTACTTGAAAGGAGGCATTTGTGTAAGTGTCGTCATCCAAAGGGTGTTTTGTCTCCAATATGTCTTCTGTCTTCAATCTTGTTCCTGCAAGACTTCCTGCAAGAAAGTATCATCATTAATCACTCTAGAATGAAGGCAAGTAGTGCGAAAGAAAAGAAAAGAATAATTACCATCCGTCTTAAGACACAACAACTTTACTTGGTCATCAGAACAAGAGACAATAAGACGCCGGTCGGTTGGGTGAAAAGAAACGGAGTTGACTCCTTTAGTATGAGTAGTAAGCACCTTGCTAACAAAAGGCCCAGAAAATGGTTTCTCCTGATCCCAAATACGCACAGTCTGATCTCTAGATCCTGACAAGATGGATCCGGTAGTAGGATGAAACGAGGCGCAGGTAACCCAATCCGTGTGACCATTCAAGAGATAAAGAGATTGCCCTGATTGCCCTGATTTCCAGTCCCATATGCGGATAGTCTTATCTTCACTAGCACTCAGGATCCAGGGGGAATCGGGGTGGAACTGGACAGTGCGGACAGAACCTTCATGCCCGAGAAGAGAGAGATGGCACTTGCCTGTGTCGTAGTTCCAGACCTTAACGACGAAATCATCACCTACAAAACACCCAATATTTCCACAGTCAAACCCTAGAACAACGAATCATCATCTCTCTACAGAAGCACCCAACCAATTTTTTGACAAGCTGAAGCAAATCCCTAGAATCAATCTATCCTCTACAAGACCCAAACGGACCCTAGGATGAAAGAAAGAGATGAAAGTTTGTTTTTACCTCCGGAGACGAACAACGGCCTTAAGTTGTTGAAGTGCACACCACGAACAGGTAACTGATGCTTACCAAACCTTTTGATCAACGCCACCATACGATAATCCCACAGCTCGATCCCGCCTCTGTCCAGACTCGCGAGAATCCAAGGCCTCTTGGAGTGGAAACTCACGCCGAGGACAACTTTGTCGCCTTGATCATCATCTTCGCTGCTCTTCGTCTCCGACCTGATCATCATCTTCACCTTCTTCATCTTCCGATCTCGAAACACCCTGCAGATGAAATGTATATTAGGGATCAATAATCAGATTCACCCAACTTGGATTTCGCCTAAACTAGTAGTGGAGATCATAACAGAGAGAGAGATCAATTTACCAGGAAAACGAAGACGAAACAAAAAGTTGTTTACTCACTCACAGATCTGATCTCTACTTGCTTGGGGGTTTTATAAAACCGACAAAGAGAGAGTTTAATCCTTCTAAACTAAGCTCTTTTTTCTCATTCCTAATCTGGTAATTAACGGTTAACTAAGCTCTTTTTCTCTCTTCAATATTAGCTCAATTTCTTTTTACAATTCATTTTTAAAATTTTACATAAAAAATTACTAACAAGTTACTTTTTATATAAACAACCCTCTAGTATGGTCTTTGACAATTAAGACCTCTTTTTGTTTTTTCTTCATTCAAATTTCTCAATTTCTTTCTTTAAATAAACCACAGAAAAACCCCTAAAAACTGACTAAAATACTAATAAATATATATATTCATGTTTAATAAAAGCGTAATACTGATTTTGAAGAAAATAAAAGAAATTTGACAAAGCAAATTTAAATCCACTGAACTTCAGCTAAATAAAACATGTAGTATGGAGAAATGCTATGAGTTTGGAGTTTCAGACACTTGAGAACAATTATCACGGGACTACTAGGCATGTAAATGAGTGTCTAAAGTCACATAACTCTAATCGAAAGGATGGATTGGATTATGAGCAAATTTTTAACATCTTTTAGAATGATTGTGGCTATACTTGGATTGCTTCTTTGTCACAACTAGACATCTCTCATGACTTCTTAAATAACGATTTCACATGATTTATGTTGATTGCTACTTACTTGGATACACTTCATGTCACCAAACAATGTTGTTTGCACACTTGAGAAATCCCTTTAGAGTTCGTTGTCTGCAATGTAAAGAAACAAAACACAATAAGCTAAAAGAGTTTATATCCAATACTTCTTCTTCTTTTGGACTAGGTTTCTAATACACACTCACCTTAATAAGTTTTGTTTCTTGCAGCTCTACCAATTTCAATTTTTCTTTTTTTAACTTCACCCGTAGTCATTTTGATCTCTTTAGCTATTTCAGCTTCCCTTGGCTCTCTCTTCCCAAGCTCTTTTGCAGCTCATCTTTCACTTCAAGTAGAGCCTGAAAATGTTATAAGCCCGCAAAAAACTATATTGAGCATAGATTGCAATATATATATATATATAACCAAGCACATGTTCAATGCTACAAAATACAAACCCAACAAAATGAGATGACGAGGGTAAATCATATTATTGACGTTTGTACACAGACACTTCAAAATTCTATGGTTTACAATAATTCAAGTAACACCAGAGTTTAACATAACATGTATATTATGAAGCAGTAACATGATGTAAGCACTTGTCAAGTATCATATAGAAAATATAAATAACTAACTAAAAATTACAATAAAGTGTACCTTGTGAGAGGAAGAAAGGCTGTCATATGTGGAAATAAAGACCACGAACAGGTTCATCACACGGAAATCCCAAAGCAAACTCGCGAGAGTCCATGGTCGTTTGGTTCGAAAGATCAGCCCCTGAACTCTGTCACTCTTTGCCACGTACTTGGTCAACATATTCCTCGATTATGAATATATCAAAACACTCCTACATAAACCATATCACATAGACACATCATGAGATAATAACAAGAGATAGTGATTCACTCCATACACACCAAAAGAAGAAAGCAAAAGAAATAGAGCACCTCAAAAAAAGACAATTAAGAACTTAAAGATGAATATTCAAACAGATCTAAACGTTTCAAAGAATTGAGATTCAAAAATCAAGATTCAAAATCAAGAAATGGAGATCCACCTCGGATCAGTAGTTTCAGAGAAGAAGAAACGATGAAGCAACCGTAGGATTAGATGCGGAGAGATTTCTTATGATTGAGATTGATATCGCCAGTTCGAATTCACTTTCGCCCGTATAGATCTGAGTTCCCTTGCCTGAATTGTCGCCGAGGTAGGTGATAAGATGATTTGAGATTCAAGAAAATATTTGTTTTTGTCAAGAAGAGAGAGAGAGAGACAGAGAGAGAAAAGACAACAGAAACGGCATCGACAGTTTCAACACCATATAATAATAATATTTTAACTCAAGTTTAAAAATAAACATATAAACTTACTTCTGTCATCGAAGCCCAATATCAACTACGGGGGGTTCCACTTATTTTAATCATATGAAGCCAATACTGACAAAGCCCATCAAGAAACTGTCCCTCTCTTTTGTTTTATAATATACGTAGTCAAAATATTTTACAATTTTTCTTCTTTTTTTCTTTTTTAATCCAACGATTTTAAAATCAGTATTTTGCATTTTTAAAGATATATGTAATTTTAATACTATGCTCATAAAATGATATGAAAAATATTAGGATTTTGATCATATTATTAATGTATTCATTTGATTGCTAGAGATTTCACAAATTCTAACTTGTTATAGTTGTGTAATTTTTATATTCAATTTCTTTTCCTTGAAATTTGCAATCAAGTTTTATTAGGAAAAAAAAAATGTCGACAATCATAAATTTGAGTCACAGTCGAGGGAATATATTATAACTTTATTTTGATTTTATCTTCACCTCCAATTGCGGATAACCAGTTGACATTTGTTAAAGCCAACTAGCTTTGATGAACTGAAAACAATATCCAAAGCTGTATAATAATAGTTATTCAATGTGTCGTGTATGCTAAGTGACCAACTAAATCACCATGATCTTGTCGATATATATTCAGTAATCAACCACCAAGTACAAAAACGGTCCATTATTGACTCCCTCACTTACCGTTACAGATCCTATCTATGTATACTCCATTGACCAGGTTAAATTTCTCACCATTTTATTATATATTATTTTTTTGTTCCAAGGATTTTCAAATCAATATTTTGCATTTTTAAAGATATATATAATATTGATACTATGTTCATAAAATGATATGAAAATATTAGGATTTTTTATCATATTATTGATGTAGTCATTTGATTTTTGACCATAGTCTACCCGCATAGTCTGCCCACACAGTTGACATCCATCTATCCTCATGTTATAGGTCTTTCTAAACAATATTATATTAAATTTATTAAATGATATGAAAAATATTAGAATTTTGGATCATTTTATTAATTTAGTCATGTGATCACTAGAGAGAATTCTTAAACTCGATTTATTTTCTCATCGTTGTGTAATTTTAACGTTCATTTTAAATAAATAAAAAAATTGAAGTCAAGTTTTGTTTTGAAAATTTCACAAATCCAACTTATTTAATTTTCACATCGTTATGTAATCTTAACATTCAATTTTTTTATTTTAAAAATTTACAATTCAAAATTTTATTTTCATGTTCTATATTTTCAGTTTTTATAGATAAAAAATATAGACATGAAATTTCTCCCGGTCGCTTTCCTTCTCTTTATTTCATTCTAGAAAATCTTTGCCGCTTTTTATTTGATTTATGAATAGTTTATGGATCAATTTTCCTTAGGTGCATCTTTATTTAGTCACTATAAACTTTCAAATGCACTAATTTGTTTTAGTAATTGGAAAAAGTCTAGTTTAGATCACATAATATCTTTGTTTGAAAAGAATGTAGTCACAAATTTAGGTCACGATCAGGGAATATATTATTGATTTATTTTGATCTTATCTCACCTCCAAATGGGGAGGAAGAGTTGACATTTGTTAAAGTCAATCTATTAATTGAAATTAATATTCAAAGCTATATAATTATAATTATTTAATGTGTCGTGTATGCTAAGTGACCACTAAATCACCATGATCTTGTCGATATATATAATCAATCACTAAGTACAAAAATTAATTTGTACGCACTTCGTGGGTTGACTTGGAGATTAAATATTTTCCAAGATAAAGTTAGGTTGTCCAGCGGTGCGAATAGTTGATTATAGGCGTGTTTGTTTCGTTGACGCCGGCAACTGCGACAGCAGCAGCGATTGCGACAAACGTAATATTTTTAATCGCTGTATCTAATCGACGTCCAAAATCAGAAATAGCGTTTACCGCAGTGTCATGCCGCAGGTACCTGCGGCAACCAAACGAACAACAATAATTGCGACTGCCGCAGCTGCAGCTACCTGTGGCGACGAAATGAACAGACCCATGATTTCTTCGAATTGTTATATGAGAAGTATAATAATGATAATCATATACATATTTTTAACGTGATAAAGATCCGAATAGAACAAACTTCAGTTGTCAGTGAGGAGGACCCAATAAAAAACCCGTCATAAACCTCAATTTACATAGAGAATCTTCAAATTAACTACTAATTGCATGAATGTTTAAATATTTTGGCTGTTTTATACGAACAAATACGATAGTTAAGGTCTAGGAGCAGGAGCTGCCTATGGGTTTGGTCGGAAAGCATACATAATAAACAACATGTGAAAACTAAGAAATACACATTTAGATGACTATTACTATTATTATGAGGAATTTTCGTTTCGTGTGGTTGCCCATAGATTCAACGATCAGCACTTTAAAAAATATAGTAGAATGTTAAGGAATATAACGAATATTTTATATGACGTCTAATCAAGTTTATCTAAAAAAAGACATTAGAACTATTCCTAATCTACGTTATGATTCTTTTACCAATAAAAGATTAACGATGAGATCAAAAGTAGTTTATGTCTAAAGATTAGCGATATGTTCTTTACTTTAGCTTCTTCTTCTTCTGTCAGCTGTCAGATCCTACGTGTGAACACGCCAGCGTGGATCCCACATATGTATATTTTTTCTCTTGTTCTCCTCTAATCTAATTATGGCTTTTTACGCGTAATATGGGTTTGAAGGAATCTTGAGAGAGTACTACTTACTAAATAAGTGAATAAAATTCCTACCCAAAAAAAAAAGTAAGTGAAGAAAATTACGTGGAAGGCTTATTCATAATAACCATTTTGAATTTCACCAGTAAATGCCTATATTTAGAATATAATGGCTCTTTTTTGGGAGTAAACGTGGAGGGTGAACGATCTTACAAGTAAGCAAGTGGTTCTTTATCCGTGTAAAGCTTTCTGCATCACCTAACTTTCCCAATAAAATAATCTTTGAATTTTGTGAAAAAACAGGTTAATATTATAATATGTTAAATTGAAGTGTGTTTTTGTTCATTTGGATCCCCATGGAACAAAAATATGTTACACATCTCAATGATTTACGACCATGCAATAAATTTATCCAAAATATGTCTAAATTATACATTTGCTCTGCAATATAGCTTTCTCTCTTTTCTACGACATTCAAAACGAAGAATATTAAATTCATAAATCGTCACAAAATCGAAAAAAGGAACATAAAAGAAGGTGAAGAAAGATCCACTAAGCTTCCTTGTGACGCAAACTTAAACCGCCCTTGAGTTCTCACCTCTTTCCATTCTTCTCCAATAGTTTTCTTGACTTTCTCCCTCTATTTTTCTTTCTTGCCTACAAAATAATCCCTCAAGTTTATTAATTTTACATATTCCCCATTCTATGCGATATCGTCTTATTAAATTTTCTGAAATGGACCACACAAGGAATTTGGAATATTTTAGTATGACCACCAATATTCTCATGTTTGATATCTCTACAATTTCTTCCTTTTGTTTGCATGAATACTTCAAGTAGTAATGATTCCATGCCTTTTTCCCCGTCGTTATTCACATGAGTAAAATGTAAAAAAAGTTTTTATAAGAAAATAAAGTTATATTTTGGCACAAGAAAATAAGCGGTGGTAAGGCAAACTGGCCTTTCAACTTGCCGTAGAATCAACAAATATCACTTTTGGCTCTTACGATTTTTGAAATTATTGCTGAAAAATATTATATGTCGTCGATTTTATCGAAGTAGCTCCAAAACTAGAGTAAAAAAGATCATATGGGTCTATGGAAAGTTAATAAAAAAATTTTGTCTTTGTAAACGTAATCAATATATAATATAGTATTTAAATACATTTCAAAATGTATCATTTGATTGTTCGAACACAATTAGATAAAAAAAGTAAAATAGAAATCTAATATAATTTTTCTTTGTAAGGGTTTAATATACTTACAAATTGTTTTATAACCATGATTGATGATTCTTTTTTTATCATACAACACCATAAAGTCGTATTATATCCAAAATATTCCCTGGGAACGGCTTAGATCCAAAGAATATGTGAACGTCGTTTTCCTATTGTCTAAGCCTCCATGGAATAATTAAAAGATTTTTATCAAGCTGACGAAAAAACAAAATTGTGAAATGGAAAACAAAAGCATCTAACGAAAAATATACTACTATTAAATTAACTTTGCTGGTGAACTAATTTATATAATTAAGAATTTATTATGAATTCGATGGGCGGCTTAACTTTTCGAGTTATATATAAGCGAAGAACTTCGCATCAAGCGAACCCACGAGCGACAAAAATTCAGAGAGAGAGAGAGAGCCAAAAAAAAAAAAAAAAAAAAACTTTAAAAAACCCCTGATTCGANGAAGTTTTCGTTTTGATCTATTTCACCCACTTCTCAGTACAATCTCTTCCTCTTTCTTCTTCTTTCTTACTGTATATTTTAATTTGATTCAGTCAACTAAGAGGGTGTGTTTTTAATCCCTCTCTGTTACTTTTTTTTTCTTCGTTAGATCTCTCAAAAACCTATCCTTTTTTAAGATCCATGGCAGCCATAGATATGTTCAATAGCAACACAGATCTTTCAGATCCTTTTAAAGAAGAGCTCATGAAAGCACTTCAACCTTTCACCAACAACTCTGTTTCTTCTTCTTCTTCTCCTTGTCCGTATTCAAACACAATCTGCGGTTTCAATCAAACCACACCTCTCGGTCTAAACCAACTCACACCATACCAAATCCACCAGATCCAAAACCAGCTTAACCAGAGACGTAACACCATCTCCCCAAACCTCGCCCCAAGGCCGGTCCCAATGAAGAGCATGGCAACTCAAAAACTCTACAGAGGAGTTAGACAAAGGCACTGGGGGAAATGGGTAGCTGAGATCCGTTTGCCCAAGAACCGGACCCGACTCTGGCTTGGAACTTTCGACACAGCTGAAGAAGCAGCCATGGCTTATGACCTAGCCGCTTACAAGCTACGAGGCGAGTTCGCGAGGCTTAACTTCCCACAATTCAGACACGCTGATGGATACTACGGAGGAGACAGCTTCTTCAATCCTCTCCATTCCTCTGTTGACGGGAAGCTCCAAGCGATTTGTCAGAGCTTGAGAAAAACAGAGGATGAAGATCACCATCGAATTCATCTCCCCTGTTCTGAAACAGAGCTGTTCCCGCCAAAAACAGAGTATCAAGAAAGTGATGAGTATGGTTACTTGAGATCCGTCGAGAATTCGTTTTCCGATGAGTCTCAGGTGGAATCTTCTTCTTCGCCGGAATCGTGTGTTACTACTAATACTACGTTCTTGGACTTCTCGGAGTCTGGGTTTGATGAGATTGGGAGTTTCGGGCTGGAGAAGTTTCCTTCTGTCGAGATTGATTGGGATGCCATTAGCAAATTGTCCGAATCTTGAAAAAAAAACACAAGTCTTTCTCTTTTTCTTTTTTAGGATCTTGTCTTTCATTTGATGATGTCTCATATTAAGTTTAGTTTATCTCTACAACTGAAATTTTTTTACACAGTTGTCGAGAGAATCGTCGTCTAGGGTTTGTTTATGTTCCTCCTCCTCCTCCATGGTTTTGGTCTGACTGGTTTATGTTTCTTTTTTAACTTTCAAAAACCTTTTGTCATTGACCAATCGGAGAAGTTTCTATGTATTGTATTATCAAGTCTTTAAATTTTCTAATGAAGAATGTAAATTATTAGTCTCTCTTTTTATTTTTCTATTTTACTATTTTATTATTTTATTTGAACGTTAGAAAAGTATAAGATTTGCATGCTGATAAAGTATATAATAATTTACTAAACCTTTTTATATAAACATCTTTTAAATAACATAAAAAACTAGTACGTTTCATATTTTATGATTCAGACAACTAAGCAAAATTTTCAATGGAAGAAAATTGAGATTCTATTTCTGCCGAGGAAATTCCAAAAAACAAAACTAAATATGAATAAATTATAGAACTTTGTTCCGGCGATGATTTAAATAAGTTGTATTTGTGTCTATTGTGGACGATATAGGGCCAGAGGGGTCCTTTGTTGACAATTTGGAACACATAAGCCACAAAGTTGGATGCTTTAAGGTAAAGAATCTTTACAATAACCAACAAATGTGGCAAAGCTTTAAAACTTATGAATATATTTATAGTGTTATAATATACCTACTTTAAAGAATATTTTTACAAATATTATTATACAATATATTCAGAAAATTAGACAAACCAGTCTTATCCAATATTCTGATCCTTTTCTTTCAACACGTAAAGATAGTGTTCATACTTCCAAAAATTTGAAATGGATGTTTATGGAATTATTTAAAGGAATATTTTTTGGAACGTTTCGTTATTAAAATTCTCATAACTGTTTATTTTTTATTGGCATGCGCCTTTGAATAAACTAACTAGAATATGACCGTGCTAGAGAGCACGGCTTAAAATTCCTTCTTTTTGTTTATTTGGTAATTTTTATTTAAAACATTGTGTATATGATTATTTTATTTGTTTTATAAGGTTTTTTTATGGAATACTATGGCATGAAATCTTATACTGAATATGACTTATGAAAATAACATCTATTATGTAAGATATATTCTAGTATATCTAGATTTTAACCTATGGTATAACGCGGATTAAGTTGTGTAATAAAAAAATCAATTTTTGTTTGTTAATTTTATCTGATTTGTTTACTGTTTAAAATTATATATTGTATTTTGATTGTTAATTCTATTACTTAACCTATAGTATAACACATATTAATTTTAGGACCAAATATGTAACGTATGTTTGTCAAAATCATCATGACTGAGAAAGCCTACCAAACAACATTATTTCAAAGTTAAATTTAATCTAAGAAATCATATTTTTGAAATTTTAGCCCATGCTCTAGCAAGAAATCATATTTCTTGAAATTTTTTCATATTATATTGACATATTATTGATCCGTGCTATAACAAATCAAATTAGAGTTTTTATAATTTTTAACTTTTTGATCTATCATATATTTATGATATTCTTAAAAATATCAAATTAAACTATTTTTAAAGATTCCAAATTAAATTATTTAAAAAGTTTATTATAGTATATAAAACTATACAATTCAACAAAAAAATATATGAAATGAATTTAAATATTCAAATTTTTACCTGTTATCCAGTCATAATTTTCTGATAAAGTTAGGTAAGACTTTTTTTTTTTAGTATAATCGGAAATGATTTGTAATGTACGGAGGAGTGATTAATTTCTATTACATTCTGAGATTTTTTTTGTCTATATATAGTTAGTTCATTATTATTTGAGATTTTATTTTATTCTTTGGAATATCTTTTTAAGAGGATTATAATCCTAAATCTATATAACCTATCAAATAATTAATCCATATAACTTATCAAATAATTAATCTTAGTTATAACCTACATTAATATTATATGGTCTACCAATTTGAAGTTGTGTACTTCCCTTTTATTAAAGAAGGGATCGGCGCATAATAAACATTGATCTATATTTAATGAGAAAAAGGATTTTAGTTTAATTGTACAATAGAGAAGATATATAACTCTCTAGTTCAGGTCCTTCAGGATTTTATATTTAATCTAACTCGATTGGTGATTGTGTCAATCCGTCTTCTAACAAAAAAATTATATTTTTTTTGGATTTTTAATATTATAATGATATATTATTTATCCATGCTATAACAAATCAAATTAGAGTGTTATAATTTTTAATTTTTGGTTCTATCATATATTTATAATATTCTTAAAAATACCAAATTAAACTATATAAAATAATTCATATTAAGTTATGAAACAACCCGACCCCTTTTTTTTTTTTTTTTTTTTTTTTTT
>NC_025696.1:803136-807527 GCF_000633955.1 Camelina sativa | reverse complement strand
GTTTTCCCCTTTTACACACGATTTAGGGATTTTAATTGAACCAAACCGAACCAATCGACAATTAAATCAAACCCGACCAAACCGGAAAAACATGGTGTCGATCGATGCCACCAAGGGTGTCGATCGACACCCACACCAAATTTACAAAAATTGGTTCGCGGATGTTACAAGTTATTTTAAAAGTTTATTATAGTATATAAAATTATACAATTTAACAAAAGAAATATATGAAATTAGATTATAATATTCAGATTTTGACCTGTTATTCCATCAAAATTTTAGTTGAATAGATATTTTAAAAAAAAATAATATTACTAAAACTTGAATCTTTTATAGATTTAACAATTTTTTAATTTTAGTACTGAATATGGTGTATTTCGGTGAATGGATATGTCAATGATTTATACTAGAATTTGGAAGGGTGCTAAGATCTTATTTTGTTTGCTTAATCGGAAATCACGCTTAAGCGTGATTAATTTCCAATATTTTATTATATTTATTTTCTTTAATTGCCTAACAGTATATGATTGTTAAAGATTTTATTTCTTTAAGTCGTATTATACTTAGGATATTCTATTTAAATGTATCTCAGTATAATTAAACAAACCAACCATATAACCTATTTTGTTACCAACTAATAAGTCAAATAATAACTACAACTTTATAACTTATAACTATTATATAGTCTAAAAAAAATTATGTACTTTCGAAATATTAAATAGGTGATTTTTTCGAAAGAGTACAAATGTAAAGTACTATATGGTACGCACAAAAATTGCTCTTGCCTCGTGGTATATAACAAGCTCAAAAGATGATACTGAAATTTGTGTTTATGGTGGAAAGCTCGTAGTCATATTTACTCTTGCGTTGTGGGAATTTATTCACATATTAACATAATGCTTTTGATTTGACACATAATAGTAATATAGCATTGTTTTTAGTACGAAATGATGATTTTTTTTTGTTCCATCTTACCTTGTCTTATAGTTGCCAAATTTACTTACCAGCATGCAAATAATTTGGAACTGGAGATTTGGAGAAGCTGAAAACTGTGGAAGAGAAAGACAATTTCAAGGTTAAGTTTCAACATTCGCTCTGTGTAGGAGATATTGAATCTTGTAGCCAGATTGAATCGGGTCTTTTCGTCAGTTCCCGTGGTAGACGAGGATGCTTCTACTTGTAGTGGTGGAGACAATTATGGAAGAACTTGGGTAAAACATGACAGTTGTGAGTTGTGACATTGGTATAAGCCAAACTTGAAAAGAACCAACTAGTTCTATGTGCTAACTAAAAAAGGTTTAATTTACCCACAAAAGTCATATATGTTATGTATGTCTGGACCTAATGGTCCTAATTCTGTTGATTACAGGCCTTTTAAGTCCATATTGGGCCGTAAGGAATTGGCACTCCACAGTTCAGTAAGCACTCCGAATCGGAGTTGATGCTGCGTTGGTTGTACACACATGCAAATTAGTAGTCTGATAAAATGTGCTCTCTTCTGATCCGATTTGAAAACCAAGCCCGATAAGCTTTCAGAGAATCGAAACCGAAGAAAAATATCTTCGATCGGCCCATGAGAATATATGAGATAGTCTATTTGCGATAGTATGACAATTTCTTATTCAATTTTAGCACAATCTTTTGTTGGTCTTCTCTAAATCGTAAATTAAGATATGGGATTGGCAAACCAAATGGGTAAGAGAAACATATTTACAAAATAGTATAGAATCACATCTTGAGTTTTGGCATTACGGAGTCAAACAATAATTGGACAAACAAAACTTGAAAAAGAAAACAAAGTATAAGAAAAACAAACAAAAATATAACAAAACGAAAACAAAGTATTATTCTTCCTAAATATTCATCAAGTAAAGTGGGAATAAATGTCATTCGGATGGCTTCAAATTTTTTAACAGACTTTTTAGAATTGATCAATTTTTTCTCCATAGCGAGTAGGTAAAGGAAGATAATTAGATAGTATACAGCTTAGATACAAAAAATGATATAAATAACATATTTTCAATTTTGTTTGTAACTTTGTATATAATAATACAAGTGTTTGTGTGGTGTAGATATCAGAGAGGTATATACACTAATATACACGTCAAACTTTAAACATAAGTGTTGATAATATTTGTATATATAAGAATATTATATAGTGATGGAGAAGGGCACGTGCTTGGTCGCATGCTTGGTCGAATAAAAAGAGAAAATTAGAGGATACATCCCTCAACTTTATGTATCGAATTAGATAGAGATTAATATTTTTTCCTTATATATTTAATCACAAAAGAACAAAAGATGAGAGGGCTTAGGGTTAATATTAATGCAAGACACGTCGAAAGTGAAAAACTCCAACGCGAAGCTTACTATGATCCATTCTAATTCTTTACAAATGTCACAATCGTTCCAACTAGTTTCCGTTCAGATCCGTCGAGCGATATTCCAATTTATACACACGATCTAGAAAAGGTTATCTTTTCATCATAGTAGTATAGTTTAAGTGTTTAACTGATCATTTTCTAAAGCAAAAAAAATCTACATCAGTACATCGCTACGTGAAATCAGTATAATAGTTAAGTATATGCTGTATGCACTTCTCGAGATTGAAAATTCACTACTTATTTTAAACAAAAAAATAGTCAATATATCACAACGGCGTACGTGTTTTCAAGTTGTTTTCGTTACAAATTAAATCGCATGAAACCAAGCTGCGATGATTAATATATATCTTTGCATTTCAGATACGTTAAAAAGAGGATCATATCAATCTCATAGCTTTAATTATCGAAAAAGTGTCGGTCCATTAAAGGCTTGAAGGCCTTGAAGATATAAAGAGAAGCCACCCACATTGTAGATTGGCGACTCTTGGAGATTATAAAGAGTAACCTAAGACATTCTACTTTTAACACACTCATAGATCGATGATATTGATGATTTTAAAGTTAGAACGTGCTTCTTTTCTTCTTTTTAAAGATGATTTTTCTGTACTTCAAAATTAATAGCCTCCAAATATATATTTCCGAAATGTTATTAAAAAGCTATTTTCAAAATCGATATTGTAGGAATGAAAATGTGACATGAGGAATAACCTATATCATGTTGTAATCGCATATATATAGATATTGATTCTTATCTATGGAACATCTGCAAATGGATCATTGTTTAGATATATATGTGCTACCTAAATTTAAAAAGTAATCAAACATTTTTATGTAGTTTAATTATAGCTTCTGCTTTATTTTATTGGAAAAGTTTTCAATGATTGGGCGCATTTTGGCCTGAAATCATATCATTACACTAAGATTAAAACCTAACATCTAGTTAGTCGTGACATATGGTATCTATGTCATTTTAATATTCGTCATATCACATTACAAATTATACTATTGTTTATTTAAGGAAATTAGAAAATAGAGTTCGCCCTAGCCCCTTTTTCTCTCTGGCACAACACCGAGATCCGCTCTCTCGGCGGCGCCGAACCCGATCGGCGTCGCTGGGACTTGGTTTCTTCACCTCCTGTGCTTCCTCGTCCTTTGTAGTTCACTTGTTTTCCGTTTCAGTTCTCCCGGAGATATGCTGAGAGTTCAGATCTCATCTCCGCCGCTGCATCAGCTTCAACCATCCCCTCCGCCTCCGCATCTGGCTACTCCCCTCGGTGAATCCTTTAAATCGAGCCTTCACCGCTTTGGTATTGATCGAGAGATTCTCCAGGGTCCCCCTAGGCTCGGCCTCCGTCTATCTCACCATCCCTTTAAGCCGTCAAATTCCACATCTTACCGCTCCTTGGATCCAAATCCTCTCACCAAGTACTTTGCTTGGCTGCAGCGGGACGGAAGCTCTGTATTGACGCTGGCACCGGTGAACCTTTTGACGAAGAAATCCCCTTCCTTGGTGGCCTCTGCTTCTCTTTCGGTAATCCTCTTTCCCAGGTTTATTCCCCATTCTTATACTCAAACCCTGGAAGATAGTTTACTTAGGTTAAACTATGGTACATCCCTGAACTGGTACCAAATCCGACCCCATTTCGTGAAAGACATAGTCCGTTCAATCCTGTTAGCTCTGATGGTGTCTGTTGGATCAAGTCGAGTCCATCTCGTTAACAGAACATCTGAACTCTCTAGGTTGATGGAAACCCATTTGTGTCGAGACCAGTGTGTACCCGGGTTTGGCCGAAACTCTACTCTGTCCCACCCTAAGCAAACCTTGGTTAGTTTAGTTGTTTCATTAGTCCGAAGACAGCTTCTGAACATTAAACCACCACTGTTACTAGTTTGGCTCAAGAGTCTTTTGAAAACCTCTTTAATCGCGTACACTAGGGATGATCCCGCTATTGGAGTTTGTTTGGTGCAGCTTGGCATTATGATCCCAACTCTATGGAGTGGGGGTTA
>NC_025696.1:737268-802398 GCF_000633955.1 Camelina sativa | reverse complement strand
AAAAAAAAAAAAAAAAAAAAAAAAAACTATTGTGTATTTAAGATTTGATGTAATAATTAGGGGTGGATCAACTCTAGAACGATTGAAAAAGGTATCACTGATCAGTATCAAGTTCGAGGATGGTTGGTTGGGATGGGAGAAAATTATATCTACAATGAAGATATAGAGCCTAGCTAGCTACAAGGTTAATTTAATTTAATTTATGGGACAATGAGGAGCAACTTGATCGAATAGTGAAGTTTTAACAATAAGAATCATTACCTTTTCTTCTTTCATAGACGACGTCTATATATCGATCGATTAATATTCTTAAAATTAAAGGCTACCAACTTTTTCTTTTATTTGTTTCCTTTGCAAATTAAAGAACCAGAATCTGCATCTAATACATGGCCGTGTCTAGATTATTAAATATCTAAAGCATGATAAAATAATTTGTATTAAAATCTTATCATACGATATATCTTTATTAAGCTTTTTAACCCCCAAAAAAAAGTACATAATGACTCGAACAAATATTTGCAATTTTAAATAGAAAAAAAAGACGCCTTTTTTTTTTGTCGAGTTAACTGAAAATCAGGTAATGGATGACGTGGAAAAACTCTGGTCGAGGTCGAGGGTAGCCACGCTTAAGGACCCCACCAACCATTTATATGCCGAAGAGTTTGGAGAAACGGTTAGCAGTTTAGTCAAAGCCATTGACTCTTCAAGCGACTATGTGTTTTTTTTTCGTTTTTTTTTTTCCTTTTAAGTTTGGGCAACAACAAAAAGAAAATATAAATATTTTTCTTTTCCTCAAAACCCCATACACTACTAAATTATCAAAAAAAATGACAGGGTTATAACTGAGGAAAAAAAAAAAAAAAAACAGGGCCCTTTTATAACTATAATACTCTGTTTTTCTTTTTTCTTTCATAAAGTGCACAGTCCTCGAATTTACTTGTTTGGTGGTTTACACGAAGAGTTCGTCGATCGCATCCAAATTATCATGTGAATGTGACATATGGTCAAAGAATATTAACTTGTCTCATGCATACGGAATTATGCTTCAAAGTGCTCACTTAATCAAAAAGAAATTGATGGTAACTGAGGATGTTTTCAAAATCTTTATCATGATGAAACTTATTTCTTACATATCGATCTATGATTAGTTTTCATTAAGACTTTTCTAGCTTTACCAAGAACTATCTCGAGTAGAAATGTGACTTTATGATTATACAAACTGTGCTTAATCGTAATTTTGCCCATCAGCCAGCTTAACAAAAGTAAATAACGTACGACTCGATAGACGATATTAACATGATGCGGACAATTATTTGCATATGATACTTTTATGCCTCGTAGGGATCCACATGTTAGGTAGAGACACTCTTGATTCGTTACACGTGAGGTGTCGGTTCCGAATTTTGCTTTGAACCTTGCCTTAGTGACATTTCCATTGACGCATATATATATTTGTTACTTCATACAAATTAGCACACATATATATCTATATATATATATATATATATTATGTGTATGAGTGAATATGTATTTTGCTATCGGTTGGTACATTATTGTGCAAGTTAATTGTTTTTGTTATGAGGAAGCGTACACAATGTCGTTTTTGTTATGAATATGAAGAGATGATTGATTGAGAAATCAGAAAGATATGAAGCTAAAAGTTACAAAAAAATAAATATATTAGTGTGGTTTGTTTTGATCGTATAGATATGAAAATATTGTGTCAATGCTACGTTCCGGGCGGGAAAAATGATTTAGGTTCCGTGGACTAGCTACAAGTAAACAAGAGATGATATTTTAAAATTATTTCTTTTGGTTATCCAAAAAATAATAATAAATATATATACGCTTCAATCAAATGTAAATCGAACTATCTGAAAGTAGTGGTCATCAGAATATTTCAGACTATTTTAGTCCCCAAAAATCACGTTTTATATTTGAATAAGTTTTCCTTCTCCTAGAAGTTACTAAGAATCCTATTCAAATATTCTTCTAAATTCCACAATTAAATCATAATAATGCATGCATGCGCGCGTTAGACTATATACATCGATGTTTCCTACGTCATCAGTACAAGTTTCTATGAGTTTTTGAGCATCTGAGATTCTGGAGTATGAAGAGAATAAAATCCCACCGACGATATATTTTTTTTTTTGGGGGAAATGTGAATTATATTACCTAAAGGAATTACAAAAACTTTCTATGGCCAAAAGATTAAAAAGGTAAGAGAATACTAAAAGAGGCAACAATGAGCAAAAGAGTAAAGAGAAATTTAGCTTGGAGTGAGCAAACCATTGTGAAAAGCTGTCTGCTACAACCTTTTACGTTCTATATATAGCATGCGATCGAGCGAGCGAGCAACGTGTCCCGTGTACTTCAATCAACTTGCCCAAAGACAGAGGAAGAGGTGAAAGAGTGAAAACGGTTGTTCCTTTCCCGCCAGGAAAAGTATACTGTAGCTTCAGCTTATACATTTGTGGAAAATTTCACATAAAACGAAGATGACATGTACATGAACATTTTCACATACTGAACTTATTGAAGGGAGTCTCTAGTTCCTTAGCTGAGCTAGGATAGTGGAAGCTCAGAGATGCCCAAATATAAAAGATCCTCATTACCTAGCTAAGTTTTCAAGTTACCAAATGGAACCAATTATCAGACCAAAAGCAGCAAAGTTTTCCCATTTCCATAAAATTAACCGGACCATAATTATAATAGCAAGCCAAATCATTCTTCAATAAAGCTCCCAATAAATTTCAGCAGTTATATATATAACTAATTAAATATAACATAAAACAAAGGGAAAAATGTTCGATGCAGCAACGAGAAACTTTTGTCATATAATAAAATTACATGTTAGGAGCATGATTGGCTGATGAAACTCTAAGGTCTTAATTCGTAACCTGTTAAAATAATGAGCTAAAGTGATGATTTTCTCTTTCATTCAATGATATTTCGAATTAATTTGAAAATTTACAAATGTGAAACGATTGATCTGGTTCTTTATATCTAATTATTATAGTTGAGTACCAGAGATTATTATTGATAAAAACAAAATTAAGGAGCAAGAGGGCAAAAAGAAGAGCATATAATATGGTACCGGTGGTGCTGTTAATGGGAAGGGGACCACGCGGCGGTTGCTACAAAAAAAAAAAACGATCGGTGAGAGCGAGAAAGCCGCTTTGTGGGGACACACTCTCAATGGGTTCCAGCGTTCGGAGTTCGGACACACACAATATCTGAATTTTTTCTTTTTCCTTTTTTTGTTAAGTTTATAATGTTGCCCAAAACATAAACTTTTATTTTATTTTCCTATAATAATTTGCCACTATAAATTCAGACCATACCACACCTTAGCCTCTGTCTCTCTCAAAGCCCACACTCACATTTCTTACTCTGTAACTCAAATCTCTTTCCTTCCATAGAAAAAAGAAAAAAAAAAATCTTTCGTTCCACTCACATTTTCGAACTAAAATGGGTATATTGTTTAGTTTCTTATACTAAAATAATACGTACCCTAGTTCATATTCTCTTATATATCCTTACCTGTTTTTGTTTTTTTGATTTTGTTTTTTTTTTTCAGTAAGATTCATAGAAGAAAACACAAAAACCGTGGAAAAAGAAACGGGAAACAAATCAAACAACGACGTAACAACGGCGAAGAAGAAAGTTCTTCAAGATCTTGTTATCAACCATGGAGGAGGACTAATCAATTCATGGGTTGATTCAATGAGAGCTTGTTCTCCTACTCATCTTAAATCTTTGTTGAAACAAAACTCTTGGCTCGTACGTATATCATTTACTCAATCAAGCTAGCTCTATATACATAATATTTACGTACATACATATGTTTTTCTTTTCTCTTATAAATAAATAATAATAAAAGGAGTGTATATATAATTTTTGCAGACAGAACATCCATCAGCTTTGGATATGTTTGAAGACATTCTTCACCTCTCTGAAGGAAAACAAATCGTTATGTTCTTGGACTATGATGGGACTCTATCTCCCATTGTTGATGATCCTGATCGAGCTTTCATGTCTAAGAAGGTTCATTTCCATTACGAATATCAATAAAGAAATTTACTTAATTATTGAGAAAAATATTTAACTTATAGTCTCTTTTGGGTCTGATTTTTTTAGATGAGGAGAACTGTGAGGAAGTTAGCAAACTGTTTCCCGACGGCCATAGTTAGTGGGAGATGCAGAGAAAAGGTATTTATTAAACTTAAAGTCTTTAAACTAATGATTTGATTAGTACTTCTTAAACTAATGATTTGATTATGACAATTTTTCAGGTTTATAATTTTGTTAAACTGACTGAGTTGTACTATGCTGGAAGTCATGGAATGGACATCAAAGGACCAGAGCAAGGTTCCAAATATGAGGAAGTAAGTTTTTTNTATCATTTACTCAATCAAGCTAGCTCTATATACATAATATTTACGTACATACATATGTTTTTCTTTTCTCTTATTAATAAATAATAATAAAAGGAGTGTATATATAATTTTTGCAGACAGAACATCCATCAGCTTTGGATATGTTTGAAGACATTCTTCACCTCTCTGAAGGAAAACAAATCGTTATGTTCTTGGACTATGATGGGACTCTATCTCCCATTGTTGATGATCCTGATCGAGCTTTCATGTCTAAGAAGGTTCATTTCCATTACCAATATCAATAAAGAAATTTACTTAATTATTGAGAAAAATATTTAACTTATAGTCTCTTTTGGGTCTGATTTTTTTAGATGAGGAGAACTGTGAGGAAGTTAGCAAACTGTTTCCCGACGGCCATAGTTAGTGGGAGATGCAGAGAAAAGGTATTTATTAAACTTAAAGTCTTTAAACTAATGATTTGATTAGTACTTCTTAAACTAATGATTTGATTATGACAATTTTTCAGGTTTATAATTTTGTGAAACTGACTGAGTTGTACTATGCTGGAAGTCATGGAATGGACATCAAAGGACCAGAGCAAGGTTCCAAATATGAGGAAGTAAGTTTTTTCTTTACTTTTTACATAAATAAAATTTTGAAACTGAAATAAATTAATATCAACTTTTATCCTCATATTTTGTTGTTGCATACAAAATTTACAGGATAGTAAATCTCTTCTTTGCCAACCAGCTACAGAGTTTCTCCCCATGATCGATGAGGTCACAATCTCCTTCAAGATTATTTATTCTCATATATTCAAATAACAATATTTTTAAATAATAATATAGACCTATTTTCTTGTCACTTACATTTATTTTAAATATTGTTTGTACAGGTTTATCAAAAATTAGTGCAGAAAACAAAACTTACTCCCGGAGCCCAAGTAGAGAACAATAAGTTCTGTGTCTCTGTTCACTTCCGACGCGTCAATGAAAATGTACGATAATATTCTCCTTTTTAAAAAAAAAAATCTATTAATCATGTACTTAAAACAAAACTAATCATTTAATTAATTAATTTATATATTGACAGAACTGGAGTGATTTGGCTAACCAAGTTCGATCAGTAATGAAGGACTACCCTAAGCTCCGTCTTACTCAAGGAAGAAAAGTACGATATAGTATTAATTATTTAATTAGAGTTTAAGGTAAAGGACTAAGTGTTTACTTTATTAACAGAGTTTATTTATATTCTGGTATAATCATTTCAGGTTTTGGAGGTTCGTCCTATCATTAAATGGGATAAAGGCAAAGCACTCGAGTTTTTATTAGAATCACTAGGTAAAATATTCCTCAACTATTAACTAATTAATTACGAGTGCGAATGGCTAAGATCAGTAATATTAATCAAAATTAGTATTGGCTTTGTGTAGGATACGCTAACTGTACCGACGTGTTTCCTCTTTACATCGGAGATGACCGCACAGACGAAGATGCATTTAAGGTGTATATCGAGTCTTATTGTGATATTGAATTAAATTAGTTAACGTTCAATAATCTTTTTATTATTATTATTAAGTAAGGTTCAACAATCTAACTAGTAAATTTTATTGAATAACGTTGTAGATATTGAGAGAAAGAAAACAAGGTCTTGGCATCCTTGTATCCAAATTTCCAAAAGAGACCAGTGCGTCTTATTCTCTACAAGAGCCCGATGAGGTATTGTGTTAACATCTAAATTAGAAAGTTTCCATTATGTTTTAGAAGTTAAATTATTGTTATGTGACCCATCGTACATATATTATAAGCTGATATTGTACTATTTTCTTAATTGTTAACAGGTTATGGATTTCTTGCAACGTTTAGTGGAATGGAAACAATTGAGATCTGGAGCATGATGAGAGCTTTAAGTACAGAAGTTTTTTTAAATAACTTTTTTTATTTATTTTAATATTTCCTTTTCCGTTTCCTACTTTTATTGTACTCAACGCATATATAAAATGTTTATAAGAATATTGTAGATCCATTCTCATGGGATGTATTTTACATTATTATAATCAATGTGGTTCTATATAATTTTCACTATGAGTCTATGTATAAATACTTTGACATGTACTTTTTCATGATTCTCAAACGAAATGAACATATATTGGTTTAATAACATGTTTCTATTCAATTTTGACTGTTCAATCTCCATTACAAAATTCTTATACGAATTTTTGAGACTTGACAAATCATGTTATTATAAGATGGTTCAATTTTTTTATTTTTTTTTTTATTTTTTTATTTAACTTTGGTTAGGATTGTGTTTCTATTTTCGGATTAAAAAAAGGAGAGAGAATTATTTGACTAGATGAACGATGTGATTTTTAGATAATTTTTTTTCAATTCATATCAAATAATAACCATATCGGCTTTTGTGGATGACCCATCCTACTCTAAATTAAATTCTTTGGAGATCTTAGTTCATATATGCTATTTCTTCTAATACAGGGCTTCTCAGAAATAGAATTATAAAAGCTGTTAACAAAAAAAAAAACAATAGAATCTTAAAGCTAAGCTCATCGTATGGAATCTATTTGCAAAGAAGAAGGGATCTTTTATTTTATTTTACTTTACTTTCGGAAAACATGATGAAAAACGGTATATTCTATTATGGGGCACAACTTGTGTAGGAAGATAGCGTCAAACAGACTCGACCTGTGATCGGAATCGGATCATTTCTTCTAAGCTGGACTAATTAAGGGAGGCTTAACTACTTTTCTTTAAGTTTTTTTTTATATAAAAAAAGACAGTAATAAACGCCTAATTATGCGTAACCAATTATCTTAGGATGGAATCTTATGTAACATTATTTTTGCAAGTCTTAGGAATCCCAAGAAGAGAGCACCAAAAGAGAATCTCTCTGACATACAACTCTATATATACTTTGAAGTCAATGTTCAACAGTTTGTGTATATCAAGAAGACCTCGTTCAAATGTTTTTTTCCTTCTAGTTTTTGAATGCCGAGGTTTTGAATATAAACAATAATAACATTTATAGATTTGCCATATTCACAAAGTGCACTCTGATTGTTGGAATATACAATCCAAGTCCCACATCTGAAGTTTGAAGGGATTATCATTAATATATAAAGGTTTAGAATCAATTTACTAATTGCCAATTGGTTTTTTGTTAGAAACCCAAGATAAGTCCAAATTTAACATGGTATAAGAGCCCAAAATTAAAATTCTGGTGGACCTAGAAAAGTGGATACGAACATGCCTCTTGTTAACTCGAGTAATGAGGGTCCAAGAAGGGGTTTAGTGTCGGTCCAAGTAGGATCGGTTCGAGCATCTCAAGGAGACGTGTTAATATCCCACATGTGGTCCTTGGTTTGAAGGAAAATTGTTGGAATATACAATCCAAGTCCCACATCTGAAGTTTGAAAGAATTATCATTAATATATAAAAGTTTAGAGTCTATCTACTAATTGCCAATTGGTTTTTAGTTAGAAACCCAAAATAAGCCCAAATTTAACACTGATCACCTTCATTCGATCTTAACGTTATTTATTTCGGATCAGTGTAACCTAAAGAAAAAAAAAACAAGTATTTTAAAATTCACTTCATTTTTTTCCATTTTTTGTTGTTTTCGTAACTCAAAGTCAAAACGGCTGAAGTTGTAGAAGCGTGAAATAGCTATAAAATTATATAAATAGTTATATATAATATAACACAAAAGTGATGTTGGTTTTAGAAAATCAAGTATCTGAATTTATTTGGCAGAAGTTTTACCATACTTTACCCAAAATTGAGCATGTCGACAATCTAGATTAATATTTGATTGTTAGGGTCACATTCCCATGTGGTCAAACTCAATATTTTGACTCATGAAAAGATGCAAATCAAGATTTTCAATATTTTCCTCATAACTAATGAACAAAACAAAAAAAACTAGGTCTGATATAATTGTATAATCTGTTTCAAGGACCAACTTGATTGACTTCTCATATCCTAGACGTGGACTTAATCAATTACAAGTGTGCATGTTCTTATATAGCTATAGCTTGAGAGACAATGAAGAAAATGTTTTGTAGTTAGCGCTTAAAAAGTAATTAGATAAATCATTATCGTTAGTTAGGCTTTAATTATAGTAGGGTTTTAGTCTTCCCACGTTATTAGCTGTCTACTTTTGAACAAACCATCAATGCTACTTCACCCATTTCTCCCGACATGCCACAAGAAGATCATTGTAAAATTTGGTGGCGTATAAATATATAATTATAATTATGAAATAGTTTAGATAATTTTGATGCTCCAAAGTTATTATGGAAGAGGATATTAAATGGTTAATTTATATGACTAACAACCCTAAGTTCTTAGGCTATGCTCTAGCTAGACTACAGTATAATGGAAATTCTTAAGTCAATTGGCCCGTGAATTGTGAAGCTCTATGGTTTGCCAATCACACACTATCGACACGTGCTGATCACTATATTTACAAAATCTATTTTGCCTAACATATTTTCGTCATATTCAAATTATTCAATGAACCATTAACTCAGAGAGTCAGAGTATTTGATTTATAATAATAACTTAATGAAGGAATTAGTTCTAGATCCGAATCTTTCATAGAATCATTCATAGGCTTCCAAACTTATGTGCCCATTGAGTCGTTGGAAAATAGTTTGTTACACGTAAATTCATAGTAAAGAAGTAAGACCTACGGATATACTTCCGGATTATGCCAATCATTTTACGAGAGTATCGTATTTAACAAGCGCTGAGTTTAACTAATTAAACGATACAAGAAACACGCGAGTTAACGAATTTGAGATCTCACGGTAAAATCTTTTTTCTCATCTGGAAACCATCTTAAAAATTTCACGAAATCACTTGAAAGATTATTACAAGTTTACTAGTTATCTCTGTTGTTCAAAAAAAAGAAAAAAAGTTTACTAGTTATCTCTGTTGTTCAAAAAAAAGAAAAAAAGTTTACTAGTTATCTCTATCTCCTACTCGAACACTCTCTACTCACGTACATGCTTAAAATCGTAGTCATTTTGCTAAAATTGAGTTTGTCTATAATTGACAGAGAAAAATTGAAATGAAAAAAATTCATAAAAATCCGATGATAATTTGCCTCACGTTGACCAGAAAATATGTTATTTTGATATGTACATATGATACCACTAATCAAACTAAGATTTGGTGCAATTCTTTGTTTCTTCTGTGACTTAGCATTTTCTTTAATCAGATTAGGGTTTTGTATTAAGGATAAAGACATGTATATTAATTAACACTCTACACTAAACAATTCCTTAGAAATTGTTGGAAAGCAAAAGTTACGACGGAAGAGTTGGAATCCACCAGAAAAAGTGAGAGAGAGATTCTCTATTGTTTTATCTTTTTTAACTTTAATTTCTCCAATTGTCCTTATAAAAGAATAAAAATATTTCACGCTCCAATTATTGGCCGACTACAAATTTTAAAAGCATATAAGCACAATAATAGTAGCATCAAACCAATTATTGGTCGCCGTAAGATTTCAAGTTTGTAGACCCTTTTTTATGCATATATAGGTCAATTTTAAAAGACCCATTCCTACGAGAAAGTATGGAAATAGTAAAAGAAACCTTAATAATGCATGCCTTCTTTGAACTTTGAGTTTGGCATCAACTGAATGCGAACGCATTCAAGTTTAACGTGCTTGACTTCCTCGTATATTAATTAAAATCCGGCGTTATATAAATTTTATTTCAATTTAACATTTTTTAAAAAACTGCTTAAAATTCAATTAACAGTAAAAACACTCTGAAATGACATGTGCATTAGACTGATAATAGTAAAAACAATAAGCTACTAAACCAAGAAAAATAAGATATAGAAGGCTCTTCAATTGATTAATACAAGACCAGCAAGACTACATCTTAACCATCTACTATCTATGTAACTATATTGTTTCCACATGCATTAATAAATATTTTAGATATACTTGTCAAGTACGTTAACAAGAATATATATTTGTGAACTAAAAATGCCAAGGAACATTTCACATGACCAAGATGGCAAGATCCCTTTTCTCGTTAATCAGCTTAAGGTGTTATATCAATGAATATCTAACACGTGTTCTCTGAAGGATGTGTTCATCATTTACGCAGCCACATCCACATATATGTAATTATGAGTATGGGAAGTTCCAAACTCTTTGGTGGCATGTGGAGGCATGTGACTCAGATGCCCTCATAAGGGGGAGCAAAACTTATGTGTCGATCTTTTACTTGAACAATCCTCTCTGACACTTATTAGAAATAGGAAATTTTGTTGTATTTACATTATTTTTAACAAAGTCTAAATAATTTTAGTGGATGATGATCGGCTTTAAAACTAAAATAAAGAAGAGAAAAGGTTTATGTTTTAATACACGGCTGCTAAGAAAGTACAAGAACCACTTAAAGAAGAAAAAAAAGGCATGGGTTCCAACGAGACCATGTGAGTTGTAGGATAAAGAGTTTGTATTGGTCTTTAGTTTTTTTTTTTTTTTTTTTGAACAGCATTGTATTGGTCTTTAGTTATGCTGGTTTAAACCTGTATTACCATCCACTGATTTGGTATTGACTGAAAAATACTGAGTACGAAAAAAATTATGAGAAAATAAAACGTGATGAGTTACGAATGGGTTACGAATAAGATGAGTTACAATCTGTCTTAAATTCGAAAGTAGTTGAAGTGGATTAATTTGTACCCGAAAGAAAAAACAAAACTAGTTGAGAGTCAAAGTCTGATGTTTCACCTAATCACCTTCATAACAGAATAATTAGAGTGATCGATGAGAGAGGTCGGTAGACGAAACAAAATTCACAATTTCGGCATGACTAACTTCATAGATAAATTAGGAGAGAGTAATAAAAAAAGTAAGTTGGACACGCCTCACAAGCGATAATTAGGCACTCTGCTGGAAAGATTTATTAATTATTTTTATTTATAGGATTAAAATTAGTTTTTATGCAACATTGTATTAGTTCTGATCCTGATCTTGACATTTTGGCCTGAACTTGCACTCCCTCTGGCTGATGACGAAAACAACCAATTCAACCTGGCTATCGAGAGTGGCGATGTGGCTATTAAATCAGCTACAGCTACAAATGTTAATGAGAAAGATTGGCTTAAACTTGGGGTGGGGGCTGTTAGATATGGTAAGGTAATTGAAGCTAAATTTGCTTACTGACAGCTTTCAGGTTCCTTTGGGCTTTAATCATTTGACGATTTGGCTTTATATGTTTTAGACTTTTCATATTGTTCTTAGTGTATTGGACTTTCGTATTTTGGAGTTTTTTTAACATCAGTTGTTGTGAGATTATTGGACTGTTCTGAGAGAGTTTCGCGTATTTTGACAATTTAGAAAAAACTAAAAAATTCCAGTAAATAAAATAGTTACAAATGCTTCCTTTGGGTTTTATATGTTTTAGACTTTTCATATTGGATTTGGTATTTTAGAAGATTTTTGAGTTTTCTAAAATTCAGTTGTTATTTAAATGATAATTTTAAATATCATTTTAAATCTTGTGTTATTGAACTTGAAATTCAATTAAAATTACTGAAAGACATTCATAATATCTTGTTATTCAGTCAATAATTTGTAAAGAGCATATGAAATCCACTGTTAACCAAAACTTTACAAAAATCTTTTAAAAAGCTATTTGGAGTGATTATAGCATATACGAGACATTTTATACTTTTTAGTGGAAAAATTATGACTGAAAAATCACACCTGTTATTTGATGTGATTTCACTACAACAGTCACACAACTTTGTTTAAAAAAATAATAATAATAATTAAAATTCTATCAACAATCACAGTTGTTAAACTGTCATAGCTCAATCCATCAATTAATAAGAAGATAGTTTCAGTATCTTCCAAGCTTGAAGAAAATTTACAAGAAGCGTCCGTTTTTCCTTTTGTTCTAAAGAAATCACACATAATATTTTAAAATCTTACGAATTTTTCATTGCAAATCACATCATTTCTCCTTAGAGAAAAAAAAAAAATCTAACAAATCAACCAAAATATTCTGAAATTCCACTCAAATCACTCTCTAAAATTCTTAATTCAATACACCCCTAGTAGATCAAACAAAACAGAACAATATATTGATTAATTATATCGATATGACCATACAATTCAAGAAGGTATATGATAAAGGGACCATAAGCACATCATCAACCCATTCAATCTTGCCCCATACTTCGTCACCTCCACGACACTTTTCAAGGGCAATCATCGCACACCAAATCTTCTTGTTTCGTTTAGACAGCGTAAACTTGTCCCATACGATTACGAGTGTCCCAGCAAAGTTAACTATTTCAACCCTATCTGTTTCACGTAACTTATTTAAAAAAATCTACACCTTTGATCATTCTCCAGTTTCCTTATTTAAAAAATCCACACCTTTGATATATATATATATATATATATATATATATATATATCCCTTTCAGTTTCCTACTTTTACTGTACTCAACGCATATATAAAATGTTTATAAGAATATTGTAGATCCATTCTCATGGGATGTATTTTATATTATTTCAATCAATGTGGTTCTATATAATTTTCACTATATATGAGTCTATGTATAAATACTTTGACATGTATTTTTTCATGATTCTCAAAACGAAATGAACATATATTGGTTTAATAACATGTTTCTATTCAACTTTGACTGTTCAATCTCCATTACAAAATTCTTATACGAATTTCTGAGACTTAAAATTAGACAAATAATGTTATTATAAGATGGTTCAATTTTTTTTTTAAGTTTGGTTAGGATTGTGTTTCTATTTTAGGATTAAAAAAAGGAGAGAGAATTATTTGACTAGATGAACGATGTGATTTTTAGATCACTTTTTTCCAATTCATATCAAATATAACCATATCGGCTTTTATGGATGACCCATCCTACTGTAAATTAAATTCTTTGGAGATCTTAGTTCATATATGCTATTTCTTCTAATACAGGGCTTCTCGGAAATAGAATTATAAAAGCTGAGGACTTCTGCCCAATTCATGGATTCATCTGATGCACACCCTCCCATTACGTATATTTTAGGATATATGCCAGCAACCACTGTGTTGCTCCTGGCCATGGACATACTAGGGGCTTTACGTAAGGTGTGAATACACCCACACGGAGGAGGACGGATCATCGATCGTATCCACCAATTATGTAGGTTTCTGAACCAACAGTCACACAGGGTATTGGTACTTGATAATTGTACGATGAAGGCAACGGCACCAGTAAATTTCCAGTAGTAGACTTTTTCTTGATCCCACCGTTGGTTAGGGTTTGATTAGGTTTTATCCAAATAGTGAACCAACAAGGATAAGAACCAAGTGGGCAATTTTAGCAATACGAAGAGGCGGGTTTCTTTAGTTCCAAGCTCGTCTGATAAGATGACTGAGCGAATTTGCTTTGATACGAGGCAGAGTATTAATTGGGTAGTACGATCCGGAGACGTGGGCTAAGCAACTCACAACGATTTCGTGTGGTAGTGATGAAAGTGACGGAGATTGGTTCTTGCTATAGAGTACGTCTTCTTGGGAGATCATAGCTCTAGGAGTTACGGCTAAATTATACTATCAGCTACGTATTAATCAAAGAACCTTTGTTTGCTTGATATTAAAGCAAACCCTTTATCTATATATATAAAGTTATTATATATATTTATGTTATTATAATTAATAGAAAGTTTAAATAAAAATATAATTATGTAAAACAAATAAAATGTTAAAATAAGAAAAAATACTTTAATTTTTATTAGTGGTAATAATATAATTAAAATTTTCTATTAAAATGATCATAATTTAAAATTTCAAACTGTATTATTGAGATTTAGAATGGAAGTAAATTTTAAATTTATGGTAAAATAAAAAAAAATGTAATTGCGTATTATTGAGTTTTAGAATAGAAGTAAAATTTAAATTTATGGTAGAATATTTTTTTTAAAAATGTAATAGTGTATTATTGAGTTTTACAAAATTATTTTATAACATGATCCAAAAGGAAAACAAATTTGATATTTCATAAATTGAATCAAATGCTTCTAATCCAAATTTAAGTATTGAAAGATAGTAATTAAAGAGAAAATAGTTATAATATATCTTGAAATTTATTTTACAGTCTAATATGTGTTATATGTGAGCCAATAGAATATGAAAAAAGTAGATGTCAAAAGGAGTGCATCATCAATAATGACAAAAAATTATAGTTAAAAGTGTTTGAAAATAAATTAGTAAAACTTGAAAAGATAATAATACACAACTAAAATCTCTGATATCTCATTAATTGTGTGAAACGAATGAGTTTGTAGAAAAATAATTGACATACATTAAAGATTTTATAACGATATGATATTATATTTTACCTTTACATTAAGCAATATTCATGAGATTCGGTATATTCATATCTATGTGAAATAATGTTATATTAGTATCAACATCTATCATAAACGATATATACAATTTGATCAACAATCGATCAATATTAAAGCTTTTCAAAATATTTTAATGAAATATGAATAAGAAATAAACTTTCTTAATGATAAAAGATCTTAAAGTAATCATCAATGTCGTTTATTTTTCTTAAAATTACCAAATGACATATATGTATAAAGATTTACTCTCAAAACTTTGAATGATTATATTCGACCTCAAGAATTTATATTAATAGAAAAAAGTTTTCAATTAAAATTTCGCGCATGCGCGGTACAAATTCTAGTTTAATTAAAAAATCTAGTTGAGTCAATTATAAAGGTAGCAATCAAATGGGGGATGTGGTCAAGGCTGGTGTGATCATAATTTATAGGTGACGCGTTGAGTTAGATGTATACACAAATAATTACATGAGATCTATGTATATCTTCACAGTAATTTTCCCCCCAAAAATTAGTTAAAATAATCTAGTGATTCTAAAAATTATGACTGAAAAATCAAAAATTAGCCTATACGAGACTTTTTATATTTTTTAGTGGAAAAATTATGACTGAAAAATCAAACCTGTTATTTAATGTGATTTCACTACAACAGTCACACAACTTTGTTCTCTTTACATGATTGATACGTTAAAAATGGTTTATCTTCAACCTTCCTCTTGCTCTTTGTTTTTCTTTAAAAAATTGATAATTAAAATTCTATCAACAATAACAGTTGTTAAACTGTCATAGCTCAATCCATCAATTAATAAGAAGATGGTTTCTGAATCTTATGAATTTTTTATTCATCTCCTTAAAGAAAAAAAAATCTAACAAATCAACAAAAATATTCTGAAATTCCACTCAAATCACTCTCTAAAATTCTTAATTCAATACACCCCTAACTTAACAGCTCTGTTTCCTCTGCTCATGTTTAAAATTCGAGTCTTTCAAGGCCATTGTTATTATTTGTACTTTCCGAACCACATTTTGCTATTTTTCCTTTATACTACACTTCTCCACTATATCCGTAGCTTATAACTACTGCATCACAATCACTGATTCAGTTTGTTCATTTATCCGTTTTCCAGTGTCAAAATAGTCCCAAGAAATCACTGATTCATCTATCACACAATAGCTCTCCTCCAAGTGTCCCTCAAAATCTTGCCATTCATTTTCTTTAATAAGATAAACGAAGTTCTTTGTACTGCTCTTCATATAAATCTTGCCACTCCTCGGTAGGAGCTTTCTATTCCAAGACATCCGAATCAGAGAGCCAGGCTCTCGTAAAGGTTTCCAAGTTTGAGTCTTTGGATCAAAAACCTCACCCCAATACTGTACATTTCCACAACCTCCCATCACATATATTTTCCCATGGAGGACACATATAAGGGGATCCTTGCGAGCCACCTTCATCCTAGGGGCTTCACGCCACTTGCCACTCACGTCACGAGACATAACCGACGAGGAGAGCGAGTATTGGCTGCCGAACTTGTAGAGTTCTGAACCAACCCTTACGCATTTTATATAAGGTGGTTGAAAAGAATAGGAAGAGGGCTCTGGTATCAAGAAAGCTCCAGTAGACTTTTCTCTAGACGTGCATTGAGTTATTAAGGTTTGACGATCAGGTTTTATCCAGAGACTAAACCAGGAGAGGCCAGGACGAAAGGGCGATTCTACGCTGACATAAACAAATTCCTCTTGAGTTTTAAGTTGGGCTCGTACCTTATATAGCATCTTGGAGAGGACGAGCGAACGGAAGCTCTTGGAGACAAGAGTGAGCTATGGGTAGTGCACTTTCGATATGCGAGCCAAGCAGCTCAAAACAATGTCCTCCGGTAGTGAGGAAAACGACGACGTAAGAGGCGGCGGCGACGGAGGCCTTAGAGGATGGTTTGACTTATTCGGCAGCTCTATATCGGACTTCATAGCGGCGCTTTTGTGCTAAAAAATACACGATTAGGGTTATCACGGATAACTTATGCGTACTATTCTTTTGCGTGATATATATATATATATATATAGTATTTTACTTTTTTACTATTTGGAGTAATAAGATAAAGATATTATCGTACGGCGATTAGGATTAAAATTAGCTCTTATGCAGTCCACGAAAAAAAAAAATACATGTAACGTATCGAAGTCTATATAATATAATCCTTACAATTCATATTTAATTCGTATTATTTTAATTTTGTTATTAGCATCAATATATCATAGTAAGAAACAAATTAATAATGTTGTGTTTCTTCCTTATGCTACTGCAGTAGCAAATCCTATCCGTCGTTTTTTATGTCATGAAAATCGAATAGAGTGTGATACCTTCTCAAGTTCTCATAAACGATAATGCGAGACCTACATGCCAGTTTAGTTCTCTTACCAGCGGACCTAAAATATCCGTCATCCCGGAGTCAATAATTGATGTGCACGGTACAACACAATTTTGGTTGGGTTTTGAGTCAAAACTTTTGACCAATGTAGCCATCTTCACTGTCCAAAAGTCTTTAAACGGCTTTGTTATGACAGAAACGTACGTATGGTCTTCTTGGAAGTGCTCCTGGTTGTATCCACCAAAAATGATTACCCCACCAGTTCATCTCAACCAAATCGAGCTTGTGATAGATTTTTGTTTAATCAGGTTCTCTATAAAACGGTGACCGTTCCCTCCACCAAAACATTATCTCGGGCTGCCTCGAGTAGAAAACCACCAAACTCAACATTATCTCGGGCTAAAACACCCCTTATGACACCCTTATAATACGTCATCTCCACAACTTTTCCTCCTATACAATGAGAGAATTAAAAGTTAGAACGTACGCAACATAGATGAATAGAGAGCTAGAAGAGCATGAAAAATAAAAATTACGGCTGGAAACGTATGTTGTGGAGGTTGACGCATCGAACTTGGGATGTTCAGGATAAGGCCACCACGCTGTTGGAACCCACAGGTCACTCCTAGCCAAATCAAAGACTGTTTTAAATAATTGGCCTGGGTTCCCTATGCTAATTTCGCCGTAGAAGACGACTTCACGGTAGTTTTGTAGACCCACGGCTTTGGTGATACCTACATTCATCTTGATGGTAATAGTGTGGGTAGAAGTTACTAACCTTAAGAAAGTATTAACAGGAGAAATATGAGAGATTACATTTATGAAAAATGAAACTTTCGTTAATTAAAAGAGTATGTAATGAAAAAAAACACAAAAGCTTGATATAAATTATATAGCACGAACTGACGTATAAAAATAAAACATGTGCTTTGTGTGGTGTGATAACTGATAAGTGTGTATCATGCTTTTGTGGGTGTTAAACTATAAATCATGCTTTTGTGGGTGTTAAACTGTAAATCATGCTTTGTAGATGTTAGATTATTATCTTGCTGGGAAAGTAGTTATAATTGGGCCATGGAATGGGCCATAAAATGCTGTTTTAGCCCCAATAGCTCAATTTAGGTTCCAAATCGCTCGCGAAGCAATTGAGCTAAATTGACGACCAAAAGTAAATAACCTCAAAACAACATTGCACAAAGTAAGAGGGAAGGGCATTAATAGAGCCAAAGTTTAATAATTAAATCTCACAGAATCATATAGTTCTATGTTTTCTAAAAAAAATATAAAACTCTAAATAATAATCAAATCTCTTGAAAATTCACTTAAATCTTTCAAAACTCTAAAATATTGATATCCTACCAAATCAATACCCCTCTAATTAACGAAGATCAAAACAAAACAAAACCATATTTTGATTAATTATATCGATACCGCCATACAATCCAAGAAGGTATATGATAAAGGGACCATAAGCACATCATCAACCCATTCAATCTTGCCCCATACTTCGTCACCTCCACGACACTTTTCAAGGGCAATCATCGCACACCAAATCTTCTTGTTTCGTTTAGACAGCGTAAATCTGTCCCATACCATTACGAGTTTCCCAGCAAAGTTAACTATTTCAACCCTATCTGTTTCACCGAACTTATTTAAAAAATCCACACCTCTAATCATTCTCCAGTATTTAGACTTCGTGTCCAACCACCAGCACTTTTTGTTATGATAAATATAACGTACTTTATCAATCAGACACATACTGTAATTTAAGACTACTTTATCTTTAACGTCCCATCTACCTTCTTGACTATCATAAATATAATACTTCTTCTCGCTACAAAGGTAAATATTTTCCTGATGAATTTGGATTTTCCTAACCCAATGTCCACGGGCCTCTGGACCAGGGTCTGGCAAAGGTTCCCATGTTTGAGTCTTTACGTCGAAAACTTCTGCCCAATTCATGGATTCATCTGATGCACACCCTCCCATTACGTATATTTTAGGATATATGCCAGCAACCACTGCGTTGTTCCGGGCCATGGACATGCTAGGGGCTTTACGTAAGGTGTGAAGACTCCTATTTCTATACACCCACACGGAGGAGGAAGGAGCATCGTATCCACCAATTATGTAGGTTTCTGAACCAACAGTCACACAGGGTATTGGTACTTGATAATTGTACAATGAAGGCAACGGCACCAGTAAATTTCCAGTAGACTTTTTCTTGATCGTGCCACCGTTGGTTAGGGTTTGATTAGGTTTTATCCAAAGAGTGAACCAACAAGGATTAGAACGAGTGGGCAGTTTTAGAAATACGAAGAGGCGGGTTTCTTTAGTTCCAAGCTGAGATCTTGCCTCGTAGAGCTCGTCTGATAAGATGATTGAGCGGAATTGCTTTGATACGAGGCAGAGTATTGGGTAGTACGATCCGGAGACGTGGGCTAAGCAACTCACAACGATTTCGTGTGGTAGTGATGATAATGACGGAGATTGGTTTGCACTATGGGGTACGTCTTCTTGGGAGATCATAGCTCTAGGAGTTATGGCTAAATACGGTCAGCTACGTATTATTAATCAAACAACCTTTGTTTGCTTGATATTAAAGCGTCAAGGCTGGTGTGATCATAATTTATAGGTGACTGAGTTAGATTTGGACAAATTATTATATGAGATATATGTATATCTTACCCCAGAAATTAGTTAAAATAATCTAGTGATTATAAAAATTTAATATAGATAGGAGCAACGTTATATGATTGTATCTCTCTACCAGGTGAAATACAAAATTTTAAAATAAATGTAGATTTTTTTAAATATACTGCGTGATTTATTGAATTTATAATTAATCGTTTTGTCGAATTCAACTCACACATACATATAACTAGATTTGAAAATCAAGTCATAAATTTTGATTTTCGTTAGAATATAAGAAAATTAAATTGCAGAAAGAGAAAAAGCCAAAAAGGTAGACATTGATAATGATAGGTGTAAATGGCCAAATTGCCTAACGTGTTAGTTTGATTTCTCAAATTCCATAGCTTTGGTGATACTATATGAATGTACTACCCATTGATTTTGTCAATAGTGAAAATCTGAGCATGATTTTTTAAAAATACTCATAATTTAAAGAACATTACTCAAAAAAACCAGTGACTTAAAAGAGAAAAAACAAAAGCATGATCACAAATATTGATCAAACCGATCTCACTTCACTACGCAAAAAAACATACGAACTAGGAACCGTACGCACAATGCTAGCCCACTCAACCTTTCCCCAAACTTCACCATCGATGCGTCTTTCAAGTGCAATCACGGCACACCAAATATTCTTGTTTTGAAGACGAGGCTTCGCAAATATGTCCCACAAAATTAAGAGTTTGTCACCATAGTTAGCTATTTCAAGAAAACCAGAACGACAATACCGATTCAATGTAGCCAAACCCTTGATAACTTTCCATTGTTCATGCTTTGTGTCATACCACGAGCAACTTTGACGTCTACCACAACGGTACCATACATTTTTTATCTCACACTTTCTCTCAATCATCACGAATGCTCTTTCAACGTCCCATTTGTCTTCTTTAGGATCATAAACATAGTCCCTCGTATGGCTGTTCTTAACGTAAATCTTTCCTTCCACCACCTCCATATATTTGATTGAAGATAAGCGTAGCTCAACCCCAGGGTCAGGTAAAGGTTCCCAAGTTTGCGTTTTTGGGTCAAAAACCTCACCCCAATACGTGGATTCATGTGCTGAACAACCTCCCATTACGTATATTTTTTCATCGAGGACACACGCAACAACGTTGGCTCGAGCTACCGTCATGCTAGGGGCTTTACGCCAGGCGTAAATAGTACTCTTATCACAAACCCACATGAAAGAGGACGGAGCATTATCCTTGCTGATCGCGTATAACTGTGAACCAATCTCACCGATGAACATTGGTACACGAGGAGAATACGAAGAAGGCATTGGCACCAACAAAGCATTTCCGATGGACTTTTTCTTCTTCCCTATGTCGTTGGTTAGGGTTTGATCAGGTTTTATCCAGAGACTAAACCATGAGGGAAGACAAAGATTGGGTAACTGTAAGCAGACGTGAAGGACGTTTTCATGTGTTCGAACGTGCATCCGCTCCACGTAGAGCTCCCAGGATAAGACGAAAGAGCAGAAGCTCTTGCAGACTAGGGAGAGTCTCGGGTAGTACGATTTCGGTATTTGGGCTAAGCAGTTTATAACGATTTCATCAGGAAGTGACAAAAACGACAGAGATGATGAATTTGTTATCTTCTTTTTCTGCGGCGGTTCGACTTCGGAATCCATTGAGTGCGGCAGAGACTAGGGTTTTCTTATACAAAATTAGGGTTGAGCATGAATTTGTAAACCAACCTCGAGGCGGAGGTTTTGTTTTTGTTTGAGGTGGTTCTACTTTAGAGTTCTCCATTCTATAAAGGCGACACGATTAGGTCTTTTCTAAAATCACCATGTACGTATATATATACCTTTGTATTATATTTAATTAAAAATTGACCCTTGATTTAGAAAAATCTCTAATTAATTGTCCCCATTTTTAAAAATAACATAGTCCGTACCTACCCGTTTTAACTTGTGTGAATTACAAGACAAAAGCTCTGTTCCAAGAAGAAGCAGATTCAAACAGGGCATATGGAGAATAGTCCTGTTTCAAGATATGTGTGATTGTCGGGTTGCTTTGTGATTCTGAGTGTAGATTTTCCAAAATAAAAAAAAATACTGCAATAGTGAAAATATCTACCGATCTTAAACAAAAAATTCAACCTATGATCGAAATTTGAAATGAGTTTTATATATATAGTGATAGTTAAAGAAGTAGCGACAAATAGTTTTAACACCTGAGTTTAGAATTTAACACTAAGCACACACACACACACATGTATCATAGTTGTATGCCAAGCTATTTAATAAAGGTTAAGCAAAAGCCTTATAATCCATCAAAAGCCTTATAATCCATAGAAATGTATTCCTCATTGATGCTGCTAATGATTAAAGCTAGGAATCTACATAAATAACGGAGTGTTTTAATAATTAAATCTAAAAAGCCAATTCTCCACAATCAAAAACAAATTAAAACATGATGACAATTGATCAGTACCGTATCACTGTAGAACGCAAGAAACGGTATGAACTGGGAACGGTAAGCACAACATTAGACCTCTCAACCTTTCCCCAAACTTGACCGTTTTTGCGCTTTTCAAAGGCACTCAGCGCACATAAAATATTTTTGTCACAATTACGACGACGAGGCTTCGTAGGCTTGTCCCACAAGAGTAAGAGTTTCCCACAATATTTAACTGTTTCAATCAAACCACTACGACAGCTCTGATTCAGGGAAGACAGACCCCTGACTGGTCTCCAAACTTTACATTCAGTGTCAAACCACAAGCAACTGTTGGGACGAAAAGAGTACAAAACATTGTTTACCGTACACCTACTGTCACTCACAAATGCTTTTGCTGCAGCCTTCCATTTACCATTTTTTGGATTATAAACCGAGTCCTTGCTCTCATTGCTACTAACTTTAAACTTCCCTTTGATAATCTGTATTTTTCTATTCACAGAGGAGAAGCGGAGCTCATGGGGAGGGTCAGGTAAAGGTTCCCAAGTTTGAGTTATTGGATCGAAAACCTCACCCCAACTAGCTGATGATTTATTTGCCGTGAGACCTCCCATTACGTATATTTTATTTTTGAAGACACACGCAATGGGATTTACTCGAGCTACAGTCATCTTGGGGGCATTACGCCATAACAAACCATCCTTGTTACGAACCAACATGATGCGAGATGGAGGATAGCGTTGTCTGAATCCATAGACATTTGAACCAACATGAACGATGAACAATGCTTCTTGATTAGCATAGGAAGAGGGTACTTGTACCAACGTAGACTTCTTCTTCTTCTTCTCCTCCTTGTCATCGAATTGTTCAGGTTTGGTCCAGAGTGTGTACCAAGAGGGAAGTGTACGATCGGGTAACTTTAAACAGATAAAGAAGAAGGGTTCTTGTGTTTTGTGGTGACATCGAGCGTGGTTAAGATCAGTGCCTAAGATGAGAGAGCGAAAGGTCTTGGAGACTAAAGAGAGTTTCGGGTAGTAGGATTTAGATATGCGGGATAAGCAGTTGAGAATTATTACATCTGGGAGCGACAAAAGCGACGGAGGAGGTTGAATCGTTTTCCCTTTTTTCGACGGTGGTTCGACTATGGACTCCATAGCCATAGACGCGCGCGGCAGCTTCTACCCAAAAGTATATCATTACGATAACAACACGATTAGGGCTTTTCCAACATATATATTTTTTAAAAAAATGTTGAATACGAGACAATGAAGAGCGACTATTAGGTCTTTTGTTTTACTTAATTGAAAAATAACCCCCCTAACGTCAGGGCCAGTTTTTTTATAACATTAACATGTAAAAGTTAAATTAAAAGAAAAAAAAAACATATGACATTCGGAAGAAAAGAAAAAATTAGCTTACACATGATAAGAAATAAAGCTCGCTATTTCACCTATATAAAAGACAAAATATAATTTTGTTGAGTGTGAATTTGTTTTATTTAATGAACTCACTCTCACAACTCTCCGACACAATCTCAACGTTCTTAGCATCTAACAATCCTTTAACCTTAATATCACATGTCACTGCAACTTTCTTGTCCCGTTTCACCAAGCCCGTGCCGAATCCCGCATTGAGCCCCATCGTCAATACCAAACTAACCACTTCAGGCGGCAGCATATCTGCGTTCTTGGACCCTTCTAGCTCTAGGTTGACCGTATGGGAACCCGACACAGCTAGTGACAGCTCCGGGAAATTCCCTTGGCCAAGGTTCTTGTTTTTGTACATGAGGGAAACGAGACCTTTGTAGGTCACCCACATGGTGGAGGTTGGGTTCTTGGATGTCAGCATGATCTCGAAATGGCGAGATTTCTCGAGTTTGTTTACGTTGAAAACCGGAGGTTCCGGTTTGAATACAAAACCGACGATGAATGCAATCGCGCATATGATGAGTCCGATGAAGACCACAGAGATGAATATCCACATGCATCGTTTAGAACACAATCTTTTCTTATTTTTCCCCGGCTCGCTGTTTCTGCGTCTTTCGACGATCCTTGCATTATCTGGAGGAGGGGTCCAGTAAACCTGATCCCTTGGAACCTGCACTACGTACGTCTCGATCTCTGGGATTGGATCAGGAGGAGGAGGAGAAGAAGATGACAAGTGTGGGGAAAGATTCAAAGAATGGTTACGAAAATGTTGTGGGGGTGAAGAAACTTGGGAATCAGATGAAGGGAGTTGGGGAAGGCTGCCGGAGGGACGATGACACGTAGAAGGAGGATTAGTTGTTTTGTTTTCATTGTCGGTAGCGGTGGTGGTAGAGGCAGGAGGTAGCCGTGGCCCCTCCATCGGAATAACGGTGGAAAGGGATTATAATGTGTGGTGGAGGGAGTGTAGAGACACAGACAGAGACAGGCAGAGAAGGAACAGAGAGGAAACGCGAGTTTTTGCATGGAGTATGGCAGTAAGTGGTTGTCGTTGATTTGCGTAACTTTAGTTGGTCTTTTGGACCGGATTTTTCTTGCATTTTACCAACTCAACATTTTTTTTTTCTTTATGTTTCAACTTAATAATTATTACTATTACATATTAGATCATTATAATTCTAAATATTATATATATAGTTGCAAAAGAGATAAAATTCATGGTTGTGACAATATCACAATAGTATTATTGCATTAAATCAACTACTATAGCTCTCACTAAACAAGAAAACATAAGTGGAGCGTCAATATGCATTGTTTCTGAATAATTTGATATTTGATATAGAGCAATATGCTCTGACTTATGAGTAATATATATGAGGACTGAGGACTGTAAGAAAATTATTAAAAGATAATTGTTCACTAAACAAGAAAATTTACCGAGTACAGCTGAAGCGTTCATTTGTTCACTCAAATTTGTGAATATAAATAAAGCCCAATGTTTTTTTTTTGTCAATTATAAAGCCTAGGAAGCCCAATCTATCATACACAAAAAACTATTGAGTCAGCCCATAAATAATTATGACATTACACAAAATAGGAAAAAGAAGAAAAAAACATAAGAGAAACACACGGAGACGAGCTTGGGCACCAAGAAATAAAAAATTACTTTTTCTTCACCAAGGAAAAAGATTCTTCTGTAGGAGGAGCAAAGTACGGGGTTTCTTTAAAGACGACGAGTTCGGGGAAAATGAGTCTAAACTGGAACAAGCTTTTCTGACTGAAATTGAAAAAAAAAAAAAAAAAATTGTCAAAGAAACAGATCCAAATGCTTCCTTGTCGCCGTCTTGTTCTTTCCTGCAGATATGGTGCGAATCAAGCCGCTACTTTTCTCCGAAGGTTCGTCACTCTTATATTCTTAAACCCCTCTTAAACCCTAATTTTTCAATTCCTCTGGGATCTTACTTAGCTTTCAATTGAGTTGAACAAATTGTTACTTCCGTCTGCTAAAAAACAATTGTATCTTTGTGTTGGAATGTTTTTTGTTGGGTTTTTCTTCTAAAGTATCAAAATTGAAGCTTTGTTTTGTTTTTAACTGAAGAAAGTTTTGTTCTTGAAGCCATTAGATTGAATCGAAGCCTTGATTGATCCCAATTTCAAAACTTTTTTTTAGGTCTGGACTATCGAAACGAATTCAATCATTCAATTACAGTAAATCAACAAGACAGGGCCATGAAAAAATGCCAGATGTTAACCCTCTCTTTCCTATAGGAGGAGGAGGAGGAGGAGGAGGAGGAGCTCAAGCTTCTTCTCGTTCTCGTGCTCGTTATGCTGTTGTATAGTTTTCTCTTAAAACTCTCTCTTGTTGCTTTCACTTGTTCTTGAATTTTGGGAAAAAAACCAATTCGATGATGCTATTGTTTGCATTTTCAGCCAGCAGTTGTGTTTGGATTTGCTGGATTCGTCACCTTTCTTCATTACAACGATGAGAGAAGAGCAGTTCCTAAAGGTATTTATATGGACTTTGATAGTTTGATGATGGTGTTTGTCACATTGGATTGAGAAAAAAAGCTTAGATCTTTTTTCTACTTGCTACTTTTGCAGGTCAAGCAAGCACCAGCAGCAACAGTGGTTGTGGATGCGGTTCTAATACAACTGTCAAAGGTCCAATTATCGGAGGTCCGTTTACTCTTATGAGCACTGAAAACAAGATAGTTACTGAGAAAGACGTTTGCGGTAAATGGATTCTACTCTACTTTGGATACTCGTTTTCCCCGGATGTTGGACCCGAGCAATTGAAGATGATGTCCAAAGCAGTTGATAAACTAGGTTGACTCACTTAAACTGAAGCTGAACTCCATATCTTTCACATTATAATATGATCTTTTTAGTAATGATGTCTTCTTGTCTTGATGGGAACAGAGTCTAAACATAACCAGAAGATTCTGCCTGTCTTTGTCACTCTTGACCCTCAACGAGATTCACCTTCTCATCTCCGCGCATACTTGAAAGGTCTCGGGTTTTACTTTCTGCTCCCGTGTTGTTATACAGCTATTTTTTCGCAACCCCCTGAGGTTTTTCTTGTTGTTGTTTGTGTCTTTTTGCAGAGTTTGACAGTAGAATACTAGGACTAACCGGAGCTGCAAGTGCAATGAGGCAAATGGCACAAGAGTATCGTGTCTACTTCAAGAAAGTTCAAGAAGACGGTGACGATTATCTCGTTGATACTTCTCACAACATGTAAGGGTTCATGTTCTGAAAGCACACGCATGTTGTTTCTTTCATAAGAAAGAAAAAAGTAGAGCCTAATGTTGTGATGTTTGTTGTGTGTAGGTACTTGTTAAATCCGAAGATGGAGGTTGTGAGATGCTTTGGGGTTGAGTATAATCCAGATGAGCTCTCACAAGAGGTTCTTAAAGAAGTTACTTCTGTTTCACAATGACCCATTTTGACCAAATACTAAAGAGAGAAACATTAGGGTGCGCTCTTTGATTGTTTTCTTCAATTGGTGTATGTATTTCATTTAGACGATTTTGTTAAACCTTCTTTCTTTCATTGAAAAAGGAAAAAAATAGATAGTAGATCCAGCAAACTTGTTGAAATTTTGAATTCTAAACTATATGGTATGAAGTTTCTGGAATCTTCATCCTCGCTCACAAGGAGTGGAAGAGAATATGTCGATGCTACTGTTTTTGTTAGATCTGGAGGATTGATTTGATTTTAGAGATGATATAAATGTTGGTGATTGAATTGGTTTGGTGGAGCATTTTGAATATATGTAGGGACAACTCAAATAATGTACAGTTCCTTTCAAAATCTTGTTGGGATTTACAGTTTACTAAATCATTTAGTTTTCTTTATCTTTCAATGAAATAGAAATCGAAGTGATTGAATCTTTTGCTTGGATATTTTGTTGGCAAGAAGTGTTTTTTATGTATATTTCAATCAGAGGACAGTTAAAAGGCAACAACATAGGAGTAACAAAAAAAAAGAACCTTGAGTCATAAGTCGGTCATAAGGTCAAATAAAGGAAAGACATAACAGAGATGTGTAAAAAAAAAAAAGGAAACTTTGATCCCAAGACACACACACATAAGATGAGTCTATAAATATAGGTCTCGCCCTTCCTCTTTCTCTCTATCTGATTGTTTAATGACTCTTGCAATTACATGCTCTGATTTTTTAGGGTTCTCTTTTCTCTTATTCGATCCCTACGCTTGCTTTGCTTTTCTATTTCATCTTTGGCTCTCCATTCTCCAACCAATTGGTTTATCTTTTGTTGTGGGGTTTGGTGTTTCTCTTCGCGGACGAGAAACGAGCGTGATGGAAGGTGATTCCTCTTCGTTTACAATCACTCCTTCGTGTTCCGTAGAGATGAATATACGTGCGAGATCTCTTCTCCGTCGGTTCGTCGTGATAGCTGGTTTGTGGTAGTGGTGTCGACATCGCAGTTTCTCTCTCACCGCCACAAATATTGAAGAAACTCTACGAAGACAATACTACTGCCGAGGTGGATGCTACTCCACGGAGACGGCGACGGTGATTCGTTTGCCGGTGACAGAGAAACAGAGAGTGAGAAAGATTGCAACAACATGCTCTGATTTTTTAGTTAGGGTTCTCGTATCTCTTATTCGATCCCTGCGCTTGCTTTGCTTCTATTTCAATTACATCGCAGTCTCTCTCTCCATCTCACCATCACAAAGTATGAAGATGCTACTCCACGGAGACGGCGACGGTGCTTCGTTTGCCGGTGATCCCAACAAAAAAACTAGGTCAATTTCATCCCTTTCTCTTTTTTTTTAAGGCTAAGTTAAAAGGAAAAAAGTTTTCTTCATGTTTTTTTTTTTGAAAAATTTGAATACATACCTCAAAATTAATAGGAAATTTGAAATATATACTAAATTTTTAAGTCTTTGAAATATACCTTATATATTGAACTAAATGACTATTTTGTCCTCAATTACAGATTAATTAAAACTAAATACAATATAATTAAATTCATTCATTTGAAAAAAAAATATTTAATAATTTAATTTTAAATAAATATATGATTCACTAATAATTCTTTAGTAATTTCATTTAGTAATTTAATTTTAAAAATTTATTATATAAAAACTAAAATAAAATTAATTAGAATTATTTTTTTCCATTTATGTTTAGTAAATCTTTTAGATAATATTAGTTTTAAATAAATATAATTCACTAATAATTATATTTATTATTAGTGAGATAAGGTACTCACTTCAGGAGGATCCCAACCCTCGAAACATAATGGTGATGAGCGGAGATAGTGATTTTAAAGACGTTCTTCAGGAGGCGTTGGAGGCCGCCACAACACAATGGTTGCTTATTGTGATGTGAAAAGTCAAGCCGTTACTTTAGCTAAAGATTAAGATCAAAAATTTATTTATGTAATCATTATTTATAATACAATAAGTAATTTTTGTTATAATTTCAAATTATTAAATAATTAATTCTGAATTTAGCAATTTTAAAAAGTAATTTATTTTTAAAGTTGATTTATTTTTAAATATAAGTTAAGTTTTTATTATTTTTATTTAATTGTTAAAATTATTTAATAATAAAGGTATTTCTGTCTATTTTCATTTCAAAATGTGTAGTTTTCAAATAACTATAATATTAAGTGTAATTTTCAAATTTAGTATAGTTTTCAAATTGTCCATTTTTCCATTCAATTTTTTTTTGTTTTAAAATTGATTTTTCTAAAAAAATATCTTCTAGTTTTAATTAATGAAAATTGTTGGATAATTAGTTTACAATATGATGTGAAACTAATTAGATTTTGGATTCAGTCATTTGATATAGTCACTTGATCGGTAGAGATTCTATAAATTGAACTTGTTTATCCATCATATATAGATTTAGCATTCAATTTTTTAATTAATTTTAAAAAGTTTTTTTCCTTAATGATTTATAAAAAAACTTTTCTAATTTTAATTAATAAAAATTGGATAATAAATTTACAATATGATGTGAAAACTAATTAGATTTTGAATCCAGTCATTTGATCGTTAGAGATTCCACGAATTGAACTAGTTTAGCACATTGTTATGTAGATTAGAATTCAATTTTCGAATTAACTTTTAAAAGTTTGTATTTTAAGTAAAAAAAAAAGATTTTTCTAATTTTAGTTAACGAAAATTGGATAATACGTTTACAATATGATGTGAAAGCTAATCAGATTTTGGATTCAATCATTTGATCGTTAAAGATTCCATAAATCGAACTTGTTTATCGCATCATTATGTAGATTTAGCATTCAAATTTTTAATTAATTTTTAAAAGGTTTTTTTTTTTAAATTAAAAAAAAGACTTTAATTTTAATTAATGAAAAATTGGATCATAAGTTTACAATATGATGTGAAAACTAATCAGATTTTGGATCCAATCATTTGATCGTTGGAGATTCCACAAATCGAACTTGTTTATCGCATCATTATGTAAAAATTTTATTAAATTTTAAATAATGAAAAGAGTGAATAATAAATTTGCAATATGATATAAAAGTTAACCAAATTTTGGATCCAGTCATTTGATCGTTAGAGATTCCACAAATCCAACTTGTTTATCACATTGTTATGTAAGTTTAATATTTCATTTTGTTTTATTTTACAGTTTTTCTTCTCTTTTTAACACATTTTCATTTATATATTCTTATTTTGTAAGTTTGCTTTGTATCGTACAATATGCGAATTGATGTCCAAGAATATACCATTTAATCTGAATAAAATCCTTAATAAAAAAAAACACATAATACATTCTTTAAACTTTTCAACATTTTCTTGACAATAACATATCAATAATTTGATTTTGTCCCCACAAAAGTATAGGTTTACAATATGGACAACATATCATATAAATATCACACAGTTTGTTATATCAACGATGCCACGTTTGTCCCAAGGGGTTTACTGGTCCAATCATATTCGATTATTAATATCGACACCTATGTGCATACAAATCAATTTTATAGTCCTTGTGTTCATCATGTCTTAGTCCTTGTTTTTAATGTCTCATTGATTGGTTTTGCATTTAACATAAAGACCGAGACTTTTGAGGTGATTATTAAACTAAATCACTCTCTAATTAAGTTTTATTTATCGAATCATATTCATTAACGCCACATTACACTCAGAAGACGACAAAACAAACAATACAAAGACTTTTAACGAAACACTCAGATAACCCAAGAAAGCTTCTTCCGGATCTCAGACCCGACACGGCTGACACTCTCCCTAAGCGCGACAGGACAGTTGTTCCGTACAGCGGTGAGCTCATAAGGAGAAGTATCAGTAGCGAGCCACTGCTCAATCTCAAAGTTCTGAGTCGAGCACTGAGCATGAACACCAGCGGTCGCGACCTCGGCGTAATTAACGTACCAGCCATGGTGATCACCGGAGCCATCGGAGGTTATGTTTAAGGCGCAGATCGGACTAGGCAAACACGGTGCTCTTCCACTGAAAATGTCGAGATTACCCCTCTCGAAGTAATTGTAGTCAGGTCCCATTAATCCACCCCAAGCTTGTAGGTTTTTGATTCCGATGTAGTCACCGTACTTGTCGTAGATCCTTGCGCTGATGATTGAATCGGTTCCTGCTTTCCAGATCGATCCGGTTCTCAGGAAGAATGTGTAAACACAGTCTGGATCATCTTCCTAAATCATCAATCAGAGAGCATTGAATAAGTCAAGATTTTAAAAAAAAAAAAAAAAATCGAGAGAGGTTAGAGATTGAGGAAGCTTACGGCGAAGGCTACGGCGGAGACGGTGGCGAGAAAGAGGAGGAAAGGGATGAGAACGTCGCGGCGAGCCATTTTGTTTATTCTCTGTTTTTTCTTGCTATCTGGAAAAGTCTAATCTATTAATAGATGCGAATATTATTGAGGGAAGGGTTATTATCGGGAATTAATAATCACGGGACTAATCAGATGTTTTGCGGAGTAGCGTGTATTGTTGACGTGGCTGATTTTAAACCGTTACGATTAGAGAATGGATATGGATCATTTGAGAGGCTCGCTTCAGACACGGCTTTACTCGGCGGGTCGGTAAGGATAGGTTAGGTGGATTACGAAAGTACCCTTTTTGGCTCTCCCTGGCAGCTTACAGACCAAGCAAAATGTGAATATCTATAAAACAATTTCCTTATAAGTGACACTGAAATTTTTTGATAGTTTTGACTATATTAAGAATAATTCATATTTATATTGAGAATAAGTATATTTTTCCAAATATATTTAGATATGTTTGCTGTCAGATTTTTTAATTACCTTAAGCATAATTTATACTATAAATCTTACACATATACACGTTTTTATGAAAAAAAAAAAATTGATCATTGACGACGTTTTTCACACCGCAGCGAAATTGTATCCAAACGGCAGCGTTTTCGTTTTTTTTAAACTTCTATAAAAGTGATTGGGCTTAAAATAACAAAACCCGGTTTCGTTAATATTTCATATGGATTTAGGAAAATTTTGGGCATGAACAGTAAGCCCACTTATAATTTATCTTTTCTTTATTTCCCATGCAAAATTCAAACCAAGCGAAGCTACTACGCTGCATATGAAAATCTGATCAAACCCATATGCCATAGTTAATAGTTTTAACTTTAACTTTAACCAAATTATAAAAAGTTATGATCATGTCCCGGCCACAATCCAAATTTAATCAACCAATACCTGTCATCAACTCACACGTGTTTCATAAAGGCAAATTTCTATTAACCAAGACATCATCGATATGTACGTGTAATCATCTGATAGTATGACGTTGTTAGACTACCATATAATTCGGTTAATATGATGATCACTTGAAAAATCACACAACAACATTTTAATTAGATGATTATGATTAATCGTGCTCGTTAAGCTGATCGAAGATAGTGACTAATTTTTACTATACGTTTATTATTCTGGTTTTCCATAGATTATAAATTTTATACTACAGTTTACATTTCAACTAAATTTTTACTTTGATGGTATGTTGTATGAACTCATCTCTTTTTTTGAAATTTTAGTTTGAATGGAAGTGTTTTGACAAAAAAAGATTAGAACTGGACAAACATATAAAAATGAGTGTGGGTAACCAAACAAAATGAAGCCGTATGGGTAAAGTGAAAATAGGGTTATGGCATTTTGGTTAATGGATGGACCCATAAAACCTTTTAATTTTCCTTAAGCTAATAAGTAGTATATGATATTCTTATTTTCCGACCAAACCTAGCATCGATCAAAATCTACACTCAAACCATTATTTTATATATCAAATCATTTTATTATTTAAAATTTATCAATGATTATGTAGATATTTATTATGTTCATCTTTTGAATTTGTGATTTCGAAATTACTCAACTGAAAAGAGAAACGAATCAAACAAAAAAATTATCTTGGTAGAACTATATGATGACATCTAATAAGTATGATATTATTGAATCTGGTCCAAATCAACTGACCTACGTATGTCATCATGTAAGAGATTAGCAGCTAATTAATTGAACAACCCATATTGCTTTAATATTAGAGAAGGATACCAAGAAGAAGATAACTTATTGTGCGCACGATACAATTTTTTTTTTTTTTTAATCGCATATTTTACTGTCAGAGTAGCATACACACAAATCACGAACAAAAGGTATAGATAACATTTATCAGGAAAAAGTAATTAATGTGTGCATATATATCATATCCTCCACTGCAATGGTAGAAAAACAAAACAGATCATTATCCGAACCGAAGACAATCAAAGTGAATTTTGACTATCACCAAAACGAATAGATTTAATATAAACAAAACCTTAGATACATGTATATGATATTATATAGAGTAGACAATAGTGGATGGTGGTAGTGGAACCACTTAATGCGATTTCACCTTCCCTGTTTTTTCTCTCCCTTTCACACAAAAACAAAACAAAACAAAATAATTAAAAATATATCATGTCACACCAAATGTCTTATATTTACCATAATATCCCATTTCAAATGCTCCTCTTAACTCGAGTATCCATCCATTCTCCATCCGAATCATTTTCTTACGTTTTCTCTCATCAAAATCTTTTTGTCTTCCGGTCACGAGATGGAGTCCGGTAATAGTAGTAGCATGCAATCTTCAAGTGGCGGTGGCGGAGGAGGAGAAGAGGAGTACGATTCACGCGCCGCCGATCAATCCATCTCCGCCTTCTTCGACCACCACGTGTCATCTCTACCTCCGTCGCAACAAAACCACCTCAACCTCCTCCATTTCGACCATAACAACAACAACAACTCTCTAATATCACCAAACTACTTCAACAACAACAACAACACGTTCTTACCCGTAGACCAACAATCAGAACTTATCTCCCAACCCGACCTCCGAACCTTCTCCTCCACGTCATCACTCCCCCCTCCTAACAACATAGGCGTAATCAAGAAAACAAAGAAAAGATCACGAGCATCAAGAAGAGCACCAACCACGGTTCTAACGACGGACACGTCAAACTTCCGAGCGATGGTTCAAGAGTTTACCGGAATCCCAGCTCCGCCGCTATTCAACAACAACTCCGTCGTGAACACCACGCGCCTCAACACTTTCCTCGGCTTGTCTTCTTCTTCGCCAAACTCTTACAATAACAACAATCTCTTGTTACGACCTTTCGCTCAAAAGCTCATGCCAACGTCTCCACTCTTATCCGGATCACAGATTCAGCAATTTCAAAACCCTAACAACGGTTTCGAGAATATGAATCTACAGGCCCTTCTCCAAGCTCATATTTCAAACCCTAGAAGCAATGATCACGATCAGTTTGGTCTTGGTATCAATGGTATGATGCAGAGTCCATCTGCTAATCCTCACACGGCAGCGGCAGCGGCTAATGGGAACATAACCACCGGTGATAATGCAAGTTACGGTGGTTCCGATCATGATCATAATAATGACGGTACTTGGTTATGTTCATCTTCCGACCAAAGAACATAAAAATACACTATTTTCCGAAATTATAGCTAAACTCTTGACAAGATTATTATTCAACAAATTAAACATAGCCCATATAGGATGAAGAAGTTACTCATTTATTTTCTATTTTAGTATAAACACTTTTAATTAGTATATTTTCTTGTAGGGTTTACGATTTAATGCTTAATTAATATATGCTTGTTGTTTGTATATTTGTAGTTTTCCCCACATAACTACATGTTGGTTAGATCTCATTTAAATCTGATTTTGTTTGTATATTTTCTTATAATATATTCTCTCTGTTTCAAAATATAGGATGTTTTAGTGAAAACACGTATATTAATAAATATTTACTTTTTCATCCTATGTTTATGACAACAATTATTTGCAAATACATGAAATTGAAAGTTCTTAACTATTTCGCCTATTTAATATTGGAGTGAATGGTGGCGAAATTTGGGGAATCTTCCACGGCCGCCGGATTCTGGAATATAGTTTTGGGACCATAGTATATAATTATATAGTAGTAGTTTTTTTTATTATTGTTGTGGTGATTTGAAATTTGATAAATTACTGTTCTCCCATGTGCTTAAGTCTTTCTTGGTGTCTTGTTTCGCATCATCTACATTAAGTCATGCTCTTGTTATGATATTTAATTCCAGTTTATATTGACTTGACTCTCAGTTTACCACACAAACATATTTGAAATTTGAAAAGTTCCAAGTAAAAGAGACAGACCGGAAAAGGGAATATACATTATGCAGATGATCAACAGTGATGAATAATAGTATGTGATGCGTCTACAAAGTTCTTCGCCTCTTTCTTCTTCTCGTGAACTAATAGTAATCGTAATAGAATATTCAGCTTCATTTATATATCCCTTTCTCTAGTCTTTAGCAACAATGAAAATTTCATCCTTCTCTAAGGGGGATTTTCAATAATGTTATTTGCTAATGTATGTACTTATAATAACACTTGTAAAAGAAAAAGAAAAATAACTCCTTCTTTTTTTCACCATGATATTTGATGGTCGTAAAACAAAATCATGAGATTTTTGATGAAGATATCCTTTGCTTGTTCATGTGTTACAAAAGTTCAAATGATTTTGATATTTTTTTCTGCCCACGGACCAGTTATTTACACTTAAGTCACTACTAATGCACTACATATATAACCTATACACACATCACTTACATAGACCGTCCACAATATGCATACATGTGTATCTCTATCTAAAAGGAATAATCATAATGATGATTGATGATGATGGTGTATATTATCATGGTGGTGGTTATGGTGGACCATGAATATCAAGCTATTGTCGCACTGATAGTCAGATGAACGGATCACACCAATACTCGATCGGTTTCATACTTCAGTGATAAACTCATAAACCAATAGGTATAGCCATCAAAATGATTCGATTCAGGTTCTCTCTATCTTGTGGGCCGATTGGCTCCGAAAGTTCAAAAGTTGATGCAAAAGGATATGGATCAACAGCGTTTGGGGGATCCCGTAAGATGAGACGTAAAAATACATTAAAGTATACTAGTGGAAATTATGAAAAATGTTATCCGAAACCAAATACAATCGTGGTGGTAGACTTTTTATATGCCGTCCTATATATATAGAAAGCAAAACCGTGGTGGCTTTAATTCTCAAACTGCAGATGGGGAGTAGTTAGTAATATAATAATAGAAAATTTTATTTATTCTGTCAAAATTATAAAATTAAATTTTCCTGTCAAAAATATAAAATTATTTTTTAAAATCGTGTTTTCCCGCCAAAACCGCAAAAACGTGTTTTTCCGCCAAAACCATATTTTTCTGCCAAAAAAACAAAACTGTCTTTTATTAAAACTTTTTTTTTTCTCAAAACCATGTTATCCTGTCAAAAAATGCAAAATTGTTTTTTGTTATCAAAATGTTTTTTTTCTTCTCAAAACCGTATTTTCTCTCCGAAACCAAAATTACAAAACCACAAGATTGCACATTATGACCAAAATTATATACTTAAATGGGGCAATGTATGTTTTCAATGAGTATGGTTAAATGGGTTTTAATATATATAAGTTTAAATGGGTTTATACGGTTGACTGTCTGTTGTCTTTAGGATCTTCGAATATTTGCTCATGTCTCCAGAAATATGCAATCTAACGATGATGATGGAATGTTAAGACGTTCTAACCAATTTACATGCCAGGGTTTTTATAGTACATAGTGATTCCCGATGTGATTGCTCATCTGTGTCATATCTCTGTATTTGTTTTTCCCCTTACAAAGAACTCAAGGCCCAAAAAAATTTAAAACATTGGTTCTTGGTATGTGGAAAATCCAGCAACTGATTTTGGGTTCAATTTACCAGTTAAGATTAAATGGGTTTCAATACATATGAGTTTAAATGGGTTCACATTTGTTGTCTTTAGGGTCTTCGAATATTTGCTCATGTCTCCAAAATATGCAATCTAACGATAATGAATGATGGAATATTAAGACGTCCTAACCAATTGACATGCCAGGGTTTTTATTTTGCTATTCGCAGACTATATAGTATATAACAATAATATCAATAGATAAAAATGATCTGAAGAGTATGCGTCTCACAACTTGGTTACAGACCAGAAAAACTTCGCTGAGTTAAGCTTAGATACAAAAAAGACTTAAAGTCTCTTAGTTTCAGGCACAAGGGCCAGAGCATCGAAGGTCAATATACAAAAAAAACTAATAGACCTTCACTCTTCAGTAGCTCAGTTGCAGCGAGTCCAGTAGGACCAACTCTTTGCAAGCTTTCCAGAAGCAAAACAAAGAGTTCTTACATAGAGAATAAATTGTTAAAAGCAAAACAACAAAGCAAAGATTTTACGTGCCATGGCCATGGGTATTTTTAGTTCGAACCGTCACCGAAGATGATATTACCATGGCCATGGGCATTTTTAGTTCGATTTTTTTTCCCAGTTAAACTTTTAACAAATTTAATTGTAATGCAAAGTAGTCATATCTTAATTGAAAATGATATTACAATTAGTAACATTAAATAATGTTATCTCTTTTTATAGTTAATTTATTATTTAAGAGCTTAAATTTGTGTGTAGATATTTATTTTTATAGTGAATTGTAGTTTTGTAACTGTATTTCCTAATGATTAAATTAACTCTTTTCTTTTTTCAATTACTAAATTAACTATATGTTTAATACATGTAATAAAGTAAAATTATAACCAATAGAAATGATACTTTCATAATATTTTGATTTATTTTTCGATTTTAAATCTTAAAATATGTTGAAAATGCAAGGTATATTTTAACATTATTAGAAATATATATATCTTTCATAATTTTTATAAAATTAAATTTACTATTATTAATATCTTAAAATATGTTGAAAATGCAAGGTATATTTTAACATTATTAGAAATATATATATCTTTCATAATTTTTATAAAATTAAATTTACTATTATTAATATCTTAAAATATGTTGAAAATGCAAGGTATATTTTAACATTATTAGAAATATATATATCTTTCATAATTTTTATAAAATTAAATTTACTATTATTAATATCTTAAAATATGTTGAAAATGCAAGGTATATTTTAACATTATTAGAAGAGAGAGAATACAGTTAGACATCGTCAATAAATAATATCATCGTCAATAGAACTTCAAATTTTAGAAATGTGGGTTTGAATTCCACCACCAATTAAGGATGGCGTAGTAAGAGTCACGTTATATAACGTTAATTCACAACTTGTCTTCGGATGATATGATCGACTTATGTGTGTGGATCACGCGGCGTTTGTTATCAATGTATTTTGAATAATCTTCTTTAGGTTTAAAAAATGTTTCATCTTTTGGTTTGTTTGTTTATAAAAATTTGGATTTTTTTTTTGGCTCATATGGAAGTTCACGTGTTGCTCAATGTGGGATTAATCTTCGTCCTCTGTTTGCTGTCAAATCTTATTATCCTACCAGGTTAGAATCTCACCAAGACGATTGTACGAATTTACCTTTACCATGGCTTCACTAAAGATATTTGATTTGTTGATCAGATTGATTGACCCATCTTGCTATTGTCTGTCTTTAGAGTATAATTGTTGTATAAGTTAGAAATTTCCCTACGGATTTATAGAGTATATATAAGGTTAACCAAATTGTTTTGCTTTTTATAACCTTTTGCAGTTGCATCAACCAAATAAATTGTTTGGGAGCTTCAATGCCGAGTATGTTCTCCGAGGGCTTCTTACGCTTCTTCAAATTCTTCCCACTGGATTGTAAATTCTCGTTTGAGCTTGTCTCCACATGGGCTACTATAACAATATTGTTTAGCAGGTCTTCCATGGCTGCAATTACCAAACTGATATTGGTATGCTCATAACTGCAATCTCTAGTGATCATTTAATAAATGATTAAGCTTCTTTTTCTTTTCTTGTTTACAACTTGTTGCCCTTCAATGTTTCCTCATCAGCTACTGATAATGTTTTTTGATAGTTGGAAGTTGAAACCACTTTACATTGCTAATTATGAATATATGATACTGCGACTTTAGCTTATTATGGATGATTATTAAGTTTGATGCTTAAATACAATCATGTCAAAGGACTTGACCAAACATCCAACATAGAAAAATCTAATCCTATTGAAATTTTTTTAATTGGTTTGAGTCTAACCAACCACTCTTACTAGTCAATACTGAAAGCAGTGTAAAAATGTCAATGACTCAATGTGTTTTTCCTTTTTTTTTTTTTTTTTTTACTTTTGAAAATATTATAAATGATACAGGTGGGTCCCACAATCATATCCAGTGTTGTTGTTTTTTTTTGGCCGTTGCATCTCTCAAAAGACTCAGACCAAACGCTCTGCCTTCACTCAGATAAGGAAGAAGAAGACGACTGAAACCAAACAATGGCGATTTCTACTTTAACACTTACACAATCTCTCTATACACGTTCAGTTCACCGACCCACCATCTTCTCTTCTTCTTCTTCTTCTTCTTCTTCTTCTTCTTCCTCGTCATTCTCATGTCTCTGTTCTTCTTCCACTGACTGCGAGCCGAAACTTTCAGTAAAGAAACGCGTTTTCGGAATGGGTTTAGGGTTATTAGCTGCTTCGATTCTCTCTCTAACACCTATGGACGCAGACGCCACGAGGATTGAGTACTACGCTACTGTTGGAGACCCTCTCTGCGAATACAGCTACGCAAAATCGGGACTTGGATTCTGCGATCTCGATGTTGGGTTTGGTGATGAAGCCCCTCGTGGTGTAATGGTCAATGTAATCTATCTATCTCTCTTATTGAATCGATTTTGCTCTGTTTAGGGTTCCAAAAATTTCATCACTTTGGAGTTGATTGTGCTTTGATAACATACTTAAAGTTGTGAACTTTCTGATTTAAAAAGTTTGAGAATTTGGAGTTGGGCAGATCCATTACACAGCGAGGTTTGCTGATGGGACGTTGTTTGATAGTAGCTATAAGCGTGCAAGACCACTTACTATGCGAATTGGGGTCGGCAAGGTACTACAAACTCCAATGTGTTTCTTTGTTAGATTGGCTTGCTAGGAAAGTTTAAAGAGCTCTTTGTTATGAGAGGTGTAAGGTGGATTTGTTTCTTATAGTTTGATGTACTGATTAGGATTTGGTGATTCTGTTGATGAACAAAGTTTTGATCTGAATTGGAATACTAAGATCTATATAGAAGAAAAGTTTCAACCTTTAGGGCTGCAACAATGTTTTTGATTGCAAAACAGCGGTTTCTAACTCTTTTGTGTCTAAACATGATCAGGTTATTAGGGGTCTAGACCAAGGGATTCTTGGAGGGGAAGGAGTGCCACCTATGCGAGTAGGCAAGTACTGTAGTTTCCTTCGTTTAGTGTATTTATTAGGCTGAAGACACATTGGTGCGGTTATAATTTTGCAGGTGGAAAGCGTAAACTTCAGATTCCACCTCAGTTAGCTTATGGACCAGAGCCTGCAGGATGCTTTTCCGGTACTTCCAACTATATTCATTTTTACTTGTATATGTAAAATGCTTAAAGTGATAGTTTGATTGTTGTGTTGGGTTTATGCAGGTGACTGTAACATACCTGGAAATGCAACTTTGCTATATGATATCAACTTTGTTGAGATCTACCCTGGAAGTAATACAAGATGAAGTCAATCCCAACTTCTTTTGTTAAAGGCAAAAAAACACAACTTATGTATATGATGTATATCACCAGGTGATTCCTTTTGACCATCTTCAGATGATAATATGGCATTTCATTATAAATTCTATGATCTAAAACATTGATAGTTTCAACTGAACCCAATGAATAGCTTGCTGTTGAAGAAGAACAACACATCTCCTCTACACAAATCTGTGTTTTTCTATGTTGAGTTATGACCTCGGAAGATTATGTACTTGTATAAGCGTGTGTTAGGTTAGATTCAGTATAGGTAAGTGATGCAGCTTGTGTCACTAAGATGTACAGAGTCTTGGAATAAAGTTGCGTAATGTGATTGTTCATCGGTGTCATATCTTTGTATTTTGGTCCCCTCACAACAACTCATGAATCTCAAGGCCAAAAAAAGTGTAAAACTTGGGTTCTTGCCTTGTCAATATGTAGAAAACACATCAAACAAATCTTCATCTTGTATTTTTTCAGGAACACAGAGCGGTTCTTAAAGGTTGATGTACTCTGTTTATATCTGAAGAGTAAGAATTATTTGTTGTGTAAGTCCTTCAAAGAATGGTATGTTGGGCTAGTTGTATAGATTATATGACCTGTGTATGTAGTGATACACATTTTATTTAAGCATTATGTGATCTTTTACTATCAATTGTTTGGAGTTTTCCCCTTTAATTATGTAAAAGCTAAAAAGAGTTGGTGAAAAGAGTTTAGAATTTTGGGGTCCCAAAAAACTAACAAAAAAGACCTAAACCAAAAGCAAAAGCTTCATACTTAAGGTATTGGTGACCGACCCCTACAAAAAAGTCCTTGATCCGATCGATTGGACCGATGATTTAAATGAGTAGAAAGATAACTTATAAGTTCTTACTCTTCAATCACTTTCATGCAAATTGAGAATTTAAAATTTCGGACCTGAAAACTACAAAGCTGACAATAATCCATCTTTGTTAATGTTTTGTAAGTTCGTGGCTATCTTAGAAAAATTGAACTTATTTCCATTATGCATTGCAAGGATAGTAAACAATGATTCTTATGCTCTCCAATTGTTTAGACATTTTTTTAACATTAATAAACATTCACTTGTTGTAACCCAACTAACACCAACAAAAAGCACATGCAAAAGAAGACAAAATCATGTACTAAAAGACAACAAACACCAAAATTTATAACCCTTATTAATTAAACATATACATTATCCGCATAGGTTACTACTTCCTTTATTCATTATCTAAGTAAACAAATTACATAATAGAGCAAGCGTTAGGATTATCATCACTGAACATGGCAGTATAAGAAGGATCATCGTAGTGAACGGCCATAGTTCCGGTATTAACGTTTGGGTCCACCTTTCTAACGTAACCAGGCGGTGCTTTCTTGTCGTAAGCCTGAGCTATGTATGGCTGAGCCACAAGGTTGTACGGTACGTACGGCCATATCTCGGCTTTCTTCCCCGTCCCTTTAGCCTTCTTCAGCACCTTGCTCGCATCCGCATAGCCACTCACTGTCACCTTCTGTTGCTTCTTGTTTATCTCCACTGTTTTCACTCCTGAAAAGATCATGAACGTTACATTTTGAATGTTATATGTATATATGCGTTCATGTAATATTTGTATACGGTTGAGCAAACTAGAATTTTAGGATGAGATAGATGAAAATGAAAATTTGGAAAAGATCAACATTTCAGCCTAAAACGTCACATATTGATGTTATAACATTAAATACAAAAGCATATGTAAAACTTAAACTAATTGAAAAACACATCTCTCATATGGGGCAACACAAATCCGGACGAGAATTTTGATTAGAAAGAAGAAGTTAGTTACCTTTCAGAGAAGAAAGAGAGTTTTTGACTTTGAGGACACAACCATCACAATCCATTCTAACTTTGAGCTCTACAGTCTGAAACTGCTTCTTCTTCTTCCTCTTGCCATAGCTATGGCTTCCTCCATTTCCTATTAGCTCTGATATATACTCTAATGTTCCTCCAACTCCCATCTTTCTTAACTTTGTTCTTTGACTTGTGTCTTCTTTTTATATCAAGAAATTATCAGATAAAAAAGATTAGTAATAATGGGTGTTTCTTTTCTCTCTGTCTCTCAAATGTGTTATTGCTTTTTGTATAGATATTTGTTTTGGTTTCAGTTTGCAATGAGTTGTTAGCTAGGTTGTCTCGACTTATATAGAGGCCTTAATTAGATATTTTAATAAAATAAAATGTCTTTTGGGTATATTATTGTATTGGTACGAAAGCAAAAGTATGTTGTTGTGTTTACAATTGACACAAAACTACATTTGGCTCACTTTATAAAAATATAGAAAAAGAGGTCTTTAAGAACTTAGGCTGTAAGCAATATATATGCCAAAGATCTTGTGGTTTAGGTAAGAAACGAAAGTATATGTTTGATAGAAAAAGTTTGGAACTAAAGGGCTAACTAATGTTTTAAAATCATACTAGATTCAATCATTCCAAAGTATTTGCAACCAATTCTTGAAGAAATAGATATTTGTAAACTATTTTTAGCTTAGCATACATACGAAGGTAAGCTTTGTAGGGAATCCATGTGAATACATTTGAGTTATGGAATATTAACTTTAGATATTTATTTATTTATTTCAAATCTTGTTATTCACAAGGAAGTCAGAAAGAAGGAGCCATGCATGTCATGTATTAACGAATTCACACCAATTTATCTAAACAATAATAATAGTCGGTTCATTATTAAATTAATTAGGATCAATGATCAAAAATTCTTATTAGCAAAAATTAAAGGTGAGAAGAACCATCGTGGAGGTTAAGTCACACACTACTTTACTTACTACGAGACAGCTTCACACGTTTGGGTGAAGAGATCTTGAGCGTTCAAATGTATACGTGGCCGATATCTGACGGCGCTGATTGGAATACGCGTGTGAGGCTGTCTCCTAATTGGAGGAGTTGTGCCACCTCACGTATCAAACTTAGCTGTTTCATTATTTAAGGTTCGCTGTGTGTTAGCTTGGTGCAATATATATAGTCTCTAAACAATTGTTTTTTGTTTAGTCTCTAAACATTATTTTCATGTAATGATAATTTTGCGTGATAACTCAATAGCGTATACATAAATACACATAAATAAACTGGTTTAACTTATATATTTTAAATGTATTTAAATATGAAGGGGGCTCCGCTCGAATTAGTGGTAAGTTAGTTAACAAATTTTTATATTGTAGTATAAGAATACGAAGGTGATGATTACCAAAAAAAGAAAAAAAAGATTACCAAAAAAAAAAAGAATACGAAGGTGACTCCATTAGATCGAATAAACTAGTGGGAAGTTAGCTGACAAAATTTTAAAATGTTTTGGAGTTGTCGAGCAAACACCTTCAACGTTCGGTACATATAATAACAGGTTTAAGCATTTTCTAACAAGAGACCGATGACAAGAAGTTTCCCGCAGCCGCTAAGATTTAATATGCCAATGGGCTTGTTCGTTTAACCGCTGAATTAAAACAAACGTTTAAAAATGTTAGACGCAAGTCGTAGCGTTTGCCGCAGCGTCATGACGCAGGTACCTGCGGCAAGCAAACAAACAACCATACCTGCGTCTGCCGCAGCCGCAGGTACCTGCGGCAGCCAAACGAACAAGCCCATTATTGGCATAATGTATTCTAAGATTGTTGCTTTTGTACATTTTCTTTATTATCAAAATTATGCTAAGTTTAGGTCCATTTGAATTTATGCGGACAGGACAAGGTACCAATTATACATGTACTAAACCCAATAACCTTTTGTCTTATTGGGTTTAGTTAGTTATCTTTCTTAGATTCTTAGTTTGGATTTAGGACCGAAACAAAAATGAAATGTAAACTCACCCAAACTGAATACGGTATAAAACATGGAGGCGGTGAAGGCAACGCAAGGCTAGTGATACTATATGATGCACATGATTGATGCCACATCACAACAACAACAATCATCACCAGATCAACAGTTTATGATCCCAATGGGAAAAAAGGTCATTATTCGTGAGATTATTTTGATTTAAACTTCTGTAACATTCTAACTCAGATAACATCTCTCGCGTAAACATTGTGATTTAGACATAAACATTGGAATATAAAATCGTAATTCTTCCGCAGACCAAAAAAAAAGGGTGTTGGTACTACTTCCCGCACATTGATTGTAACTCCATGAATCTGAGTAATTTCAAAATCAAAACAAAAAGAGAGACCAATGTACCTTAATGGAAGATCAGGGAGGGATTCAAGTGAGGCTAGCACAGGTTGCATAAGATTGGAGAAGAGTAACAGCTTGTTCTGTAATGGCTCTGTTTCTTGCACGTTGCACCCAGTCACTCACAATTTCCTCTGCTTTACTTCCTTTAACACCTTCTTCAAGTGTTGCTGCTGCTTCTGCTAGTTTTCCTTCCGCCAAGTAATTATCTACCTTTTTTATTACAGTTTCGATGCCTCCATCTGCTTGATCCACTTCTTTGAACTGTTTTAGGTTAACAAAAAAATCCCACAGAATTACGGTTAAGACTTCAGCGTTTTTGAGCGTGGAATGTAATCAGCAGCATACCTTTAACCATGATGCTATATNCTGACAAAATTTTAAAATGTTTTGGAGTTGTCGAGCAAACACCTTCAACGTTCGGTACATATAATAACAGGTTTAAGCATTTTCTAACAAGAGACCGATGACAAGAAGTTTCCCGCAGCCGCTAAGATTTAATATGCCAATGGGCTTGTTCGTTTAACCGCTGAATTAAAACAAACGTTTAAAAATGTTAGACGCAAGTCGTAGCGTTTGCCGCAGCGTCATGACGCAGGTACCTGCGGCAAGCAAACAAACAACCATACCTGCGTCTGCCGCAGCCGCAGGTACCTGCGGCAGCCAAACGAACAAGCCCATTATTGGCATAATGTATTCTAAGATTGTTGCTTTTGTACATTTTCTTTATTATCAAAATTATGCTAAGTTTAGGTCCATTTGAATTTATGCGGACAGGACAAGGTACCAATTATACATGTACTAAACCCAATAACCTTTTGTCTTATTGGGTTTAGTTAGTTATCTTTCTTAGATTCTTAGTTTGGATTTAGGACCGAAACAAAAATGAAATGTAAACTCACCCAAACTGAATACGGTATAAAACATGGAGGCGGTGAAGGCAACGCAAGGCTAGTGATACTATATGATGCACATGATTGATGCCACATCACAACAACAACAATCATCACCAGATCAACAGTTTATGATCCCAATGGGAAAAAAGGTCATTATTCGTGAGATTATTTTGATTTAAACTTCTGTAACATTCTAACTCAGATAACATCTCTCGCGTAAACATTGTGATTTAGACATAAACATTGGAATATAAAATCGTAATTCTTCCGCAGACCAAAAAAAAAGGGTGTTGGTACTACTTCCCGCACATTGATTGTAACTCCATGAATCTGAGTAATTTCAAAATCAAAACAAAAAGAGAGACCAATGTACCTTAATGGAAGATCAGGGAGGGATTCAAGTGAGGCTAGCACAGGTTGCATAAGATTGGAGAAGAGTAACAGCTTGTTCTGTAATGGCTCTGTTTCTTGCACGTTGCACCCAGTCACTCACAATTTCCTCTGCTTTACTTCCTTTAACACCTTCTTCAAGTGTTGCTGCTGCTTCTGCTAGTTTTCCTTCCGCCAAGTAATTATCTACCTTTTTTATTACAGTTTCGATGCCTCCATCTGCTTGATCCACTTCTTTGAACTGTTTTAGGTTAACAAAAAAATCCCACAGAATTACGGTTAAGACTTCAGCGTTTTTGAGCGTGGAATGTAATCAGCAGCATACCTTTAACCATGATGCTATATGAGCTAGAGAATGTGCTAAGATTCCTCCACCACCAGGTGGAATGAGACTGAAGTGTCTAAGTGTTCCTTTCAAAGTATCAAACTGAAATCATAACGAGAAGAGAGTAAGAAAAAAGAGTTGGAACAATTTTTTGTAGCCAAAAACATTGTTTGTGTGGGTCACCTTCTGATTCAGTTGTAGCACTGTGTCTGTTCCATTGGTTCGTGCTTCTTCTGGGAGAGATGATAACACCAAGCCTAGGATTGAATCCTTATCAGACCCTTCAAGGTAAGTCTGAAGCATATTGATTTCTTTTTGGATTGGCAGTCCTTTGGAGAGTGTATCATCCAGCACAAGTGCACCCTGCAAAGTCATAATTATATATTTTTCATATATCAAACTTAGCAGGTGGTATAGAAAAGCATATTTCATGACATTAACATGAGCATATGAAAAAATCATACATTCGATTCTTACCAGTGCAAGCTTGTGAACTGAATGACTTTGGCGAGCCTCTTCAGAGCGCGCATAGAATGCCATAATCAGTGCCTTTATCTACAGAAATTAAAAGACAGTGCAGAGACAGGATTTAACATTCAGGAATTTGCTTATTTGCAAAGAGATAGGAACACAAGTTAGAATAGGCTGGAAAGTAATAATGTGGGTTTGAATACTTCAGAGTATGCAAAACATAACTGATTCCATTAGAATATAAATTTCGCTTTCAATATCTTTACTATATGCCCATTACAGAACTTGTATGCATTTCTTCTCCTTAATAGAATTCTTAGATTTTGTTCACTGAATTCCCTACTTGGATAATGTGTTTCGAAACAATCCTTTCAGATTATCTGCCTTGATGACATGTTTTCTGCAGACTGCAGTAACAAATTTCAATTTTGGTTTAGAACTAACGTGCATCTGGACCTACACTTTCTTCCTAATTATGAATGTAAAACAGTCTATGCAATATTCTATACCACGAGGTTGGAACCATTAGATAGTTGGAAATGAAGTACACCATTTCGTCTTTACTTACATTAAGATCTGCCTCTGCCATTTTCTCAATCTGTGCTGCCTTTTCTTTTGCAATTGCCGAAATCATTTCAGCTTTTGCCAATTCTTCAGCTTTACTCAAAGCCAACTGTGCTTCAGTTTCCTGCAGTAAGTACGAAGCAAACAAAAATGGTCGGTTATGATTTTCTGTCGCAATACACTTTAATTCTCAGTTCCTTGCAATGTACAGACCTTTTGTTCAATTTCAGTTTTGAGCTTATCTTCCATTCTCTCCTGGATTGCCTTGATGGCAGCTGCTGCTTTTGTTCTTTCTCTTTTTAGCTCCTGAAAGTAACATTGGCACTTAAATATAGTGGTATGCCTCTACCCAGGAACATGAGACTGAGTTTAAACAGATGCTTACAAGAATCCAGTAAAAGTTCACATCATATTGCCCATATATAAAGTAAACATCAATGGCATGTTTATTTGATGCATATGACTATGATCAGTGCCCTGGACTGAGTTAATAAAGTAGAATTAGCAAGATATAAGCACCTTATCCAATATTGCTGCCTCCTCTATACGCATTAGCTCACGCGCCCTAAGGTCTCTCAACTCATTTTCGTACTTTTCCTGAGTACAACCAAAACAATTGGCAGTAGTGTATTAGTGAAAACTTCTTAGATAAAGCAACGACACTACAGACAATAAATACTCATATGACATATTCCATCTTATAAGCAACCTTCAAGGCTCGTAATTCTTCAGCAAAAACTTGTGCATCTAAATGGGCCTGTTGCTTCTCAGCTGCATGAATGGCAGCCAGAAAATCAAGTACCAACTTTCCGTCTTCAGTCATGTAACCATCTTTCATCCCCTCGACAGAGTTAGGAAGAGCCTAATTCACGAAACTATCCAGATTAGGCAAAATTTTCTGCAAACTATCAATCAATACATGGCACAAAAGAGACAGAAAATCAAGTTTAAAACCTCAGTTTCTTTAGTTATTTGCTCCCCGAATGATGGAGATTCACTGCTTTCAGTATCGCTGCCTTCTAGATTGTATTCCTTAAGGAGAGAACCTGGTATTTGTACTTCCCGCTCAATGCCATCCTGTAAGACAACATTTTATTAGAGATTCACATCAATTCCACGTAACTTTAGTAGGCCATAATAAAATCAAGTATCAACTAAAGCTTCATAAAAACCTCCAGCTCTCCATAGAGAATAATACGTATCTAATTCAACTATTTTTTAGTTCCCTACATCCCTTCTTCCTAAGCGATTGGTGTCTATCAGAATTTGATTCAGGACAGTTAATCTACTATCCATATGAATAACCCATTTTCTACCAAGATGATAAGAAGTTGCACAAAACAAAGGAATGCTTTTAATTCCGCCGATGGTCCTTTCACATAGATCTATGATCTATCCCCTTCCACCATCCAAACATTCTAAGCAATGGAGGAAAAAAGTCGAGCCAAGAAACATTCCATGAAGGGAATGCTGAGACATTCATCTTCTGCATTATTAATCTGTAGTACCTTTTCAAGTTAAACTAAGGAAAAGACAATACCTCAGGTGCCTCTTCAGTGGCAGGATCCTTTGGTGAAGCAGATTCTGTTTCACTTTCTCTATGAGCCGAACTAGACTGGAAACTAACAACAGTACTATCCTCAGGTTTTGGTGCCGCTTCCAACTTCACACTTTCTGCCTTGGGCATATCAGACTTAGTTGTCGAATCTTCAGATACAGAGTTATCATCTGAAGAAGTAGGCGAGCTTGTCTCTACTCTATCAATAACACTTTCTTGAGGCGTTGTTTCCTCTTGGTTAGAAGAAATATATGTAAAACGTTCATCTGATAGATCAGACTCAGGTTGCCCTTCTACGTCAACCTGCATTCCCCCAGAAGCTTCAGAATGAGGAGTAACTTGAGGTTGCGATTCAACTTTACCATCCTTTTCAGTAGAATCTTCAACACCGGAAGGTACGCTAAAACGATGAGCCTCATCAAGTTTTTCAGTAACGGCATCAGAGTGGATTCGCTCACTTAATTTTTCCTGTTCTTTCACCAGATACTGATCCAAATACCCAGTCTGATACGCTACGAGAGAAGCAGCACCAACGGCTGCAACAACACCTCCGATAACCACTTTAGAAGAATTACCTTTAGAGTGATCTGGTTTCCCCAAAGGAGGAGTCACTTTTGATGGATCAACTTTTGAGGCATCTTGTTTCCCAACGGGTTTAGCTCCAGGGAGACCGTTTTTACCAGAAGTAGATGCATTTCTCAAAGAAGTCAAATGAAACCTCTGATGCAAAAATTACAAAATTCACATCAAGAGAATGCTCACAAAATATGGTAAACAACTAAGAATATCACAATACTGACCTGAGCTACCAAATTGCTCGGATACCTCTTAGTTGACAAACGCGAAGCCAGCTCGAGAACAGACCTAAACAAAACATCACAATCACATTCGATCAGATACGGAAAACAAAATCAAGACAGTCAAATTCACAAATAGTTCTTCAATTTAGAGAAATCAAACCAAAATCAGACCCTAAAAGCTACGCGAAAATTTGATGGAACGAACAAGAGAATCTAACAAATAATCGCAGATTTAAGATAGTTTGTCTAGGGTTCAGGAAAACATACTTCCGCAGCATTATCGCCGTAGCTTTTCTCTGCGATACGAGTGAAAGAATCTTACGACACGACGGAGAGAAGAAGAAGAAGAAGAAGACTCGGAAGCTTTCCCCGGTGAGAGAGTAAAAACCAAAAAAAAAATCGCGTTTAGCGTTAAAACGACGCCGTATTAAAAAGAGTACTTGAGTAGTAAGGGTAATTTTGACATTTCATAATACAATGGTGGTATTTATCATACAAGCCCCTTTGCTTCAGGTCCTCGAGTTTTTCCTCATTATCAAAACACCCGACGAACAAGAACCCTAGAATTCGCCTCCTCTTTTCCCAAATTCCCCAAAAAATAAAAAATTTGATGACGGGATTGTAATTTCCCCAATGTCCGCTTTATCTTTCAATCTCTGTTAGATTTCATCACAAAAGGTCACTCTCTCTCCGTTCCATTGCTTCTGGATTTCGCTTTTTCGTAAAGGTTTGCGTTTTTTTCTTTTGTTTTAAGAGAAATTGAGAAAATCTATTGATTTGAGTCGGGAAATTTTCAATCTTTCGTAGTGGGTTTTGGTTATTTGTTTTGTGTTCCGAAGTCTCTTCTAATTTTCATTCTTCTCTTATGCTGCGAATTTAGGGTTTCACCAATCTGAGGAAGTTTGAAGCCAATTTGGTTTATGTAAGTCATCTTATCTCTTTTGCATTATTGGGTTTGTTTAAAGATTTAAGCTTTGTTTGTTTTGTTGGTTAAATTTGGATTTAAGAGATGAGTTGTCCACTGCGATGTGTGAATCTAATTTCTCGAATTTTTTTTTATTGATTTTTTTGTTTTTCTCAAGAATCAGCTCACGTAAGCTAAGATGTCGTCATCACCTTTTCCAATCTTGGACAACCGACCAATTGATAAGTGGAAGGTTACGGAATTGAAAGAAGAGCTTAAACGACGGAGACTGACAACAAGAGGCTTGAAGGAGGAATTGGTTAGGCGTCTAGATGAAGCTCTTCGTGTTGAGCAAGAAGAGTCTGAGAGAATCAACAATGCTGCTGTTGCTGCTGCTGAAAAAGCCAATCAAGAAGAGGCTCAGATGTTTTCTTTTACTGGAGGTGACGTTACACCTGATCGAAACCAATCCACTCCTGTTGCTCCAGTTGCTGAGGCATTCAGCACGGAGACTACTCCAGTTACAGAGGAGAAAACCCCAGAACCAACTGAGACTAAGACGACAGTTGAAGCTTCAGCTGCGGTTGAGACTACACAACCCCCTGTGTTTTCAGAACCAGAGGTTAATGCAGTGCCATTCGCTAGTGAAGAAGATGAAAAAGTTGATGATGTTAGAGGAGACATATCTGGTCTTGATAGTTCAGTGGTTGCACGTCATGCACCAGTTGTGGCTGAGGCGCCTAGTGAGCAAATTGTTCACAAATCTGAGAATAAGGAACCATCTAGTGGGTTGGATGGTGGTGCGGATAATAAGGCTCAACCAACAGAGGCTGTGCTTGAAAAATCTGCTATGTACAACCAGGTATCTGAGGTCATCCCCGTTACAGGGTTTGAGGTAAAATCTGATTGTATTTCTACTGATTCTGTGTCAAATAATGAAAAAATAGAACTAAAGGATAACAAAATTGCTGATAATGTCAAATTAGAACAAAATGTTAGTAAGTCTCAAGAACCATCAAAAGTCGTTGGCGAATCGCATCCAATGGATGTTGAGGCGCCACTTGAGCAGAAGATATCTGTTGGAGGTGGAGATGACAGCAATGCTGCAAACACAGATATGACCAAAGAAAATAACATTATCGATGCAGGCGACTCAGAAAAGTTGAATTTAGATAGAAGTTCTGGTGATGAGTCTATGGAGGATGAGCCAGAGACTAAGCAAACCGAGTCTATTACATCTGATGATAAGAGTGAGAAAATTGAAATGCTTTCTAAGGGGGATAGCCGTGCTGATATAGATGCTGGGAAAGGGAAAGCCCCTGGAAATAAAAGCCATCCACTGGTGGCTTCTGATAAGAGAAAGCTCCCTGCTAATGGTAAGGCTTCTCATATTCATTTGTTGCGTTTGCTGTGTTGAATCCTGTGATGTTGGTGTTTGAGGCATATTGCTACTGTTTAATTGTTGTTTAAGGCTACTTATTGTATTTGTTGGCTTTTGAAGCATCTCTGTTGAAATTCAAACTACATCTGATGATGTGTCTTTATTTCTACGTCATTGTAGATCAAGAAGCTGTTGGAAACAATGAGCCTGCAAAGAGGCGCCGATGGAACTCTGAGAGTATTAAAGTTCCTGAAGTACAGGCCACAAATAGCGCTGCACCCACTACAACACCAAGGTTGACTGGTCTGAAGCGTGACTTCTCAAGATCTGACTCTTCGGCTAGTGAGGATGGACCCAAGGAACGTGTGGGTATGTAAATCACCACCCCTACTCCTCTTATGTATGTTTCCATCTCTTATTCATTGTCTAAAAACATTGTTTGATAGATGTGTTTAATATTTATTGGCAGTTCCTCCATCTCCCAAGGAGCCTACAAATTCCCTCAGGATTGATCGTTTCCTAAGGCCGTTCACACTGAAAGCTGTTCAGGAGCTTCTGGGTAAAACCGGAAACGTCACTAGTTTCTGGATGGACCAAATTAAGACCCATTGCTATGTATCAGTAAGACCGCTTCTTCATTCCTTTTGATTTACAAAAATGTCGATTCCATTTGTTCATTTCATTTCAATTATCTAAATATCGAAAGAATGTCTTGTAACATGAGTGAATTTTGACGTGAATGCAGTATTCCTCTGTTGAAGAAGCTGCAGCAACAAGACAAGCCGTGTATAACCTGCAATGGCCACCTAATGGAGGCCGCTTTCTGACAGCTGAATTTGTTGGACCAGAAGAAGTGAAAGCAAAACTGGAAGTTCCTCTGCCTCCTCCGCCTCCTCAGCCTCAACATCAGCCACTGGCTCAGGCTCCTTCACGGCCACCTCCAACTGCTCTTCCACCGCCACCCCCTCTGGCCAAACCACCTCAGATCGTAGAACGTCTTCCTCCACCTCCTCCTCTACTCTCTGAGGAACAAGAACCTCCCATTGTCACTCTTGATGATCTTTTCAAGAAGACAAAAGCAATCCCCAGGATATATTACTTGCCCTTGTCAGAGGAGCAAGTTGCAGCTAAACTTGCAGCTAATAATAACAAGTGATCTTGCTGGTTTGGGGGATTTCAGGTCATTATTTGCGTAGCAGGCTCTTAGGAATTTAGCTCAGTGCGGACAAAAGTTGAGGACTTTGTTGAGTTTGGTTTGTTATTTTTACTGTAGAACGCAAGAGAAGACTCTTCTTATGTTTGTTTAGTAGACTTTGGTTTGAACTTTGAACCTTTGATGAACGAACAGGGTTGCTTGGCACTGTGTTGTGGACCTCTTCTTCTCCATATTTTTTTTTAACCTTAGTTTGAACAACTGTTGGTTCAAAAATAAAGTAATAATGACAACCCAATATTACCAAATTACAAATCTTAAACGAATGAATTGATTCATGTTGTTCGGACTTGCTTGAATAAAGTACGAGATACTTTACTTTTTTATCCGAATCGGACGGAAATTTACACTAATATGAACTTCAGATTGAGATATGATCTTACTTTGTTTAGCTTTTAAGTTTTAAGTATTAGAAAGATGTTTTGATAGGAACTTGTAACAATCTACTTGTAAATCAGGGTTCCAAAAAGGTAATGGGCGTGTGTCAATGGAATAATCTTTTACATTTGATAACATAATAACACACTTTCACAAAAGTATAAACACGAGTACACGACCAAGATACGTTTTAGACACATCACGCATACACATACATACATAGATAACATAATTACATGCTAACACAAGGACAAATACTTGAATAACCTCTTTAAGAATTTCATGACTTTGAATTTCACTTTTGTGACTTGACCTCTACTTGTTCATCAGATAAACGAGAAGGATATATTTTATTAGAAATCCTTCCGGAGACAGAAGAGGTTTCGACAGGGAGGGGATGAGCTGCATCGTGGCCGGAGTTTCTCTCCTTTTCTCTCTTTTTCATCTTTTCCTTTTGATTCTTCTGTTGAACCTCAAGGTGTGCGTAACTCGCTGCCATGGACAACATTTTTTTGTTAGTGTTAATTAACGAAATAAACGTACTCAAGATTTCATAAGTGGAGATTGGGTTTGTCGAAGAGTGTGTATTTATAGAGGCTTGCCCTTAGTATATTATTTTCTCTTTTAGTTTTTTTATATATGAGAAATGGGTCCATAGTTTTCATGATACTGCATGTAGCAATTTCATAAAGTGTATATACAAAAAGTAAATTGGGAACTATTCTTTTTTAATTGTTGGGCAATAATCGATTAGGTAAGAACAGATTTTCATGAACAACTGAAATATATAACATACAAAGGTATACCAATATGAAAACTAGTTATACCAATTAATAGCCATATATAGTGTTTGGTTGTATAGGTTGAGATCAGTGTCATCTCTACTCAACTTCTATAACAGGTAACGAGTCAAATGTTAACATATGAATAGAATGGAATGTATTTATGTATGTGATCTCGAGGTACCTATAAGAAACCTTTTTACAAAGCTTCTCTTAGCCCTATGAATTCAGATGATAACGTATTTTAATCGTGAGTGAGACTATGCATCAACTAATTAAAAAATACAATTGCTTGATGTCTTAAACCATCGTGTGATTAAACAAAATGGGGAGTGGGTTCTTCCACAAATTAACGTATAGTTGTTAATAATAATAATTCATTAAAAGTAATTAATTACAAGGGAGGTTTCATCTAATTTGTGGCTCTCGCTTTAAGGGCGGCTCTTAAACCAGCGGCATAAACTATGGTCCAATTCATTCACGTCTTTGCCAATAAAATATAGTTAATCTTTGCATGGTTCGCTAAGTGATCTCTGTAATCTAGATACATAAAATATAAACACACACTTTAAGAAAAAGGAAAAAAAATGAATAAGAAAAATAAATTACGACTAACTATATATTAATATTTAGCATGTTATGTAGTAGTATTTAGTAACATATGAATGGCGTAGCTTTTACTTCGAGGGCGGCTCGTAGAATAGATGAATGGTGGTATTACGCAGCCCATAGATCATTGGTAAAAATATTTAATAGACAAGATTACTCTCCGTATCGTATATGTCATAAGAAATTAAAACACGATTAAGATGATTACGAATATTTAATTTGCACATCGTATCCGGTGTGGTTTAACCACTGACATGTACTTGCTTTATAGTAGATAACAATAAAAATGTATTAATCAAATTCACAACAAGAGAAGAACAAAGATTAAAGAGTACTTAGAAAAGTTTACCAACAAGAGGGCTTTGATTCAATAAATTATAGCTTCCAAGCCACAACATGAAACATTATCTTCTATAGTACGTAACGTGGGTTAAAATTTACAATGATCATTGGTGCAGTTAGAAACGTTTTAGAGCTTAAATATGATCAGTGTCTAGGTTATATTTCACTCGTGTAAATAATATATCATATTCATACCCCCATGTCCTACAGTTTGTACTCGTTAATATATAATACATTTTGACTGATTACATCCCCTATTTAATAAAAGGGAAGTACACAACTTCAAATTTGTAGACTATATAATTTTAATAGTAGGTTACAAATGGGTTATAAAAAATTTGATATTAATTTGTTACAAGATATATGTTAGGTGTAATCCATGTAAACTGTTCATTTTCGGAATATATTTCCAAAAACAACAAACAGAATTGATTTCCAAAAACAATAAACAGAATATTCCCTTATTAATCGTGATTCCTAATATCTTAATCTACGAAAGTTACTGTAATTATGGAAGAATCTTCAAAACTACCAATATAAATAATACAAATCACCTCTCACAAAAAATACCTCGCTCATATTCGCTCATATTCATATACCTAAAAAAAATGACTATGGTTTCACAATGAAATTACAATATAAATTATAATTTATATAGAAATTACAATATAAATTAAAAAATTTCAACCCCGTGTTCTAGCACGGGTCTTAATCTAGTTATAAATATATAACGGTGGAAGCAACAATGGAAAACTCATTCTCTTATATTTTCAAAAAGACTTAACGGTGGTACATAATAGCCCTAGTACATAAGACATACCCACGGACAGTGAATCGGCCGGTAATCCAATATGTATAATGTGTCTATATATATATATATAGACACAGATTAAAAAATTAGCGATTAGTGAAAATGATGATATATATTATATTAAAAGTCCATGCTAGAGCTCAAAGTTAGTAAGGGGATGTTAATTATATTACGTATATATCCTTAATTATGATAATTTAATATAATTAGCACACACTCTTTGTAATTAGGTTGGACAGTGGACACACGCACCTTAATTATTCACAAAACATATTTGCTTGGGGTTTCATAATAGTTCTACATTTGGTAAAATTGATCACTGCAATTGACCGACTTAGTTTCCACTTAGATTAACACTAATTAAATTAGCTAGTTCTAAAGAAACGAGTGAGTGAGACATGGAATTTAGTGGACCGACTTTAAAATGTTTGATAATGGACAATACTTGCACTCCACTCTCCAAATCTACTTCATTAATAACTCACTCATCAATATGTTATTCTTTTTTTTGTGAATTAAGAATTCCAATGTTATAAGTTATATGGCTAATTAGTGGGATTGACTTTTCGTAATTCATCGTGAATGCGTTAGTACATACTCCAAATACAGTAGTTTTTTTTTCAAATAATTTTTTCACATAAATATTTATATTAATCTGTAAGGCTTTTACCAAAATGACATTGTCTGCAATTCTCTTGTTAAGTATATACTTTTATTTGTTTTTAAGTATGTAATTCAGAATTGCATTATAATATTCAAAAGAAAAACTACATTTGTTGGTTTTGCAGTAGTAATGTTACTTGTTAAATATTGCAATTAGTTTGGAGCCAATAACTAGTGATTAGGGGGTAATTTGTCTCATACGTCTCCCTAAAGACCAATCCATATATCTATCACACTCTTCTTTTTCTCTTATTGACCTCTGTTCATGTATTTTAAAATATCATACAGATTTGATTATCAAAATCAAGCAAAGTTTACAAGTACTAGTTACTCAACTTTAGAAACATATAAAACAACATTAATTTTTGTCTAGTGTTACTTACTATTCGCGAGTTCACATCGGATATGTAATTTCCTGACAGAAAAAGAAAAAATAAAAAAAAAGTTTCAGAAACAGAAATAATGTCTGAGCCCGGGTTCGAACCGGGGACCTCTAGTGTGTGAGACTAGCGTGATAACCGACTACACCACCCAGACTTTGATGTTCATTGTTAGACATTAAAATATATCTTACCTAATAAACATCTGATAGCCGACGTGAGTTAACACATTACGTATGATCAACCAAGATATTAGAAAAAGAAGGTGACCAATCATAATCACGATCGACATGTAACTTAAGTAATTGAAACTAGGGAATACGCATTTTTCGTGTTAAGAACGTTTCAATTTGTTCAACACGTTACATACGGTGAGCAACAATTTTTTGGGGAAGCCTCATAGCAAAGCTCCAAATTTAATTTAGAAAAACAAAAATTAATCAATAATAATAATAATAATTTACAAGGACAACTTTTTGTCTTAATATTACTTGATCAAGAACAAAATTTTGTTTTTACCAATCAAGTTTAATGTTCCTTTGAATGTAAAGCTTGTCAATATACTCTATGATAGGTCGCGATGCTTCCATGTACCTCCTCATGTTCTTCTCAACAGATTGATCTGTTTCATTGAGCCGTAACAAAAGCTGATCCCTCGTCGGAAGTGTATACATCCCTGCATAAACCGCTGTTCTAACGGTCCATGTATGAAACGGTGCGCATACTTCCGTGTACGCTGTTGTCGCAGCGTCTTTCAACGAATAGTCATCTGCGATCAAGAATTGTTCAAAGATGGCTCGGATCAGATCTAAGCCTTGTCTGACTCGTCGTAGATTACGCGAATGGCTTCCCGGTGTTTTGACCGTTTCTTTCTCCACGTCTAGATCAAGAATGTTCTGTAACGTGTCGAACGTTTTTGACGCCTCCTCCAAATCCTTAACCTTGGCTACGTACTCCATCTCCGCAAATTTGAAAGCAAATCCAAGGCAATTGAAGAGGACAGGAACATGACTACACGCACTACAAAAATCATCAAGCCTCATCAATCCATCTTCTTCTTCGGTCATCTCAGATCTTCGCGGTTTCAGCAGATCCGCGAGATCCTCGAAGGCCTCTGTGATTACGGACAAAGGCGTGTTGACTCTGGCTGGCGTGGTACACACGGCATCTTCAAACATGTCTTCTTCCTCCTCCTCCTCCTCTTCTTCTTCTTCTTCTTCTTCTTCTTCTTCTTCTTCTTCTTCTTCTTCTTCTTCTTCTTCTTCCATTGCTTTCTTTCTCTCCTCGTCTTTCTTATAAAGCTTCGCCACGATTGCTGGACTTTCTTGAAAACTCTCTTGATTGTGATGGGTCAGAGGAGAAACTTATTTACGAAGAAATTGGTAAAGACGTGTTGTTGTGATTTTGAAAGAAACGTAAAGACTTGCGACTTTTTGTTTTGGAACGTACGTATATGACTTTTCGCAATATTTACGGGTCCACCAATAAATTATTGTGGGGATTTTTAACTATATATAAAGAATGGTTAATTAATGGCTATAAATGTTTGCAGCTATTTTTGTGAAATAAATAAGATCATATTTTGCGTGATCTAAAGTAATTTTACAAATATTGAGATTCAGAATGTTATAAAATATGATATTGATGATCGTGTATATAATTGTTAATTATTACTCAATTTTTTGAAGTGATGTCGGATATGGTGCTCATAATATTTGTAGTGCGTGTACAAAAATTGTACATCAAATACTTACTGTTGAAGTCGTAGACAGCTCTGTGTTGGAAATTCTTCTCCAAGCCCTTGTATACAATACTGTACATACCCTCGATCACCCTTGATGATATAGAGTCCTTATAAGAAACAATGATCTTGATGTTTACAGGCCTTGTAAACCCCTCGTCCCTCAGCTTTTGCATCAGGTGTATGCAGCGTAGGCAATGAATCGATGATCTCTTTGGATCCACCAAGCCACAACATGAAAATAAGAACATTATCTTCTATAGTAGGTATGTAACGTGTATTAACATTTACAATGATCATTGGTGCTGTTATAAACGTTTTAGAGCTTATATATGATCAGTGTCTAGATTATATTCACCCTTGTGTAAATAATATATCATATTCATACCCCAGTCCTACAGTTTGTACTCATTATTAAATAATACATTTTCAACAATGGAAAACTCATCAAAAAAAAAACAATGGAAAACTCATTCTCTTATATTTTCAAAAAGACTTAACGGTGGTACATAACACATACCCACGGACAATGAATCGGCCGGTAATCCAATATGTATTATGTGTCTATATATATATATGGACACAGTCACACAGATTAGAACATTAGCGATTAGTGATAATGATGATATATAATATATTAAAAGTCCATGCTAGAGCTCAAAGTTTGTAACCTTTCCGAACTTTAATTTCAATCAATATAATCCTTTCAGTGAAAAAAAAAAAAAAAAAAGAGCTCAAAGTTAGTAAGGGGATAATAATTATATTACGTATATATCCTTATGAGAATTTAATATAATTAGCACACATTATTTGTAATTTAGCACACACCCTATTGTAAAGAAAAATTAAAGTTGAGATGCTTTAAGGTTGGACACACGCACCTTATTCACAAAACATATTTGCTTGGGGTTTCAATTTTTTTTTTTTTTTTTTTCAAACCTTTGCTTGGGGTTTCATAAGAGTTCTAAAATTGGTAAAATTGATCACTGCAATTGACCGACTCAGTTTCCACTTAGATTACTAATTAAATTAGCTAGTTCTAAAGAAACGAGTGAGTGAGACATGGAATTTAGTGGATCGACTTTAGAATGTTTTGATAATGGACAATACTTGCCACTCCACTCTCCAAATCTACTTCATTAAATAACTCACTCATCAATATGTTATTCTTTTTTTTTTTTGTGAATTAAGAATTCAAATTTTATAAGTTCTATGGCTAATTAGTGGCATTGACTTTTCCTAATTCATCGTGAATGCGTTAGACCATACTCCGAAGTCCATCTGGGTGCAATATAAGGCTTATACCAAAATATCATTGTCTGAAATTCTCTTATTAAGTATATTCTGTAGAATAAAAGAAAAACTAAAGGTCTTATATGTTTCGTCTAAATTTTGAATACAAATATAGAGTTAATTAAGATCATCGTTAGAAATTAAAATTTGTAGTTTTGCAGTAGTAATGATGTTACTATTAAATATAACAATTAGTCTGGAGCCAATAACAAGTGATTAGGGGGTAATTTGTCTCATACGTCTCCCTAAAGGCCAATCCATAAATCTATCACACTCTTCTTTTTCTCTTATTGGCCTCTGTTCATGCATTTTAAGTATCATACAGATTTGATTATCAAAATCAAGCAAAGTTTACAAGGTACTAGTTACTCAGCCAGAAGGTTTAGAAGCATATAAAACAACATTAATTTTTTACTTTGACAGGTGAACTAATTCTTTGTGATAATGATGTTAATACAGTGTTACACTATTCGGTAGTTCAAATCGGATATGTGATTTCCTGACAGAAACAAAAAAAAAGAAAAAGAAAAAAAAGTTTCAGAAACAAAACAATGTCTGAGCCCGGGTTCGAACCGGGGACCTCTAGTGTGTGAGACTAGCGTGATAACCGACTACACCACCCAGACTTTGATGTTCATTGTTAGACATTAAACTATATATTTCCTGATAAACATCTGATAGCCGACGTGAGTTAACACATTACGTATGATCAACCAAGATATTAGAAAAAGAAGATGACCAATCATAATCACGATCGAACATGTAACTTATGTAATTGAAACTAGGGAATACGCATTTTTCGTTTTAAGAACGTTTCAATTTGTTCAACACGTTACATACCGTGAGAAACAATTTTTTGGGGAAGCCTCATAGCAAAGCTTTCAAATTTTAATTTAGAAAAACAAAAATCAATCAATAATAATTATAATAATTTACAAGGACAACTTTTTGTCTTAATATTACTTGATCAAGAACAAAATTTTGTTTTTACCAATCAAGTTTAATGTTCCTTTGAATGTAAAGCTTGTCAATATACTCTACGATAAGAAGTTATGCCCGAGATATCTAAATTCCAAAACCAACCCGAAGAGAGCAAATAAATATTTATGGTGGAATACGCAAATCCAATTACTATTTTCCTCTAAAAACTACAAAACACGTAAACGGGTCTAAGCAAAATAATTTGTGTATTATACCAATATTAAAAAACAATACAAAATAAATTATCAAAGAACAAAATGATAAGTTTCAATTTATTTTTGACTCTGAGACAGAGTTATCAAACGGTGGTTGAGACTGGAGCATGGGCTTTTAATGACTGGAGTGTCACACTTGAAAGATGGGTGGAGAAGCCACCGAATGACTACTTGAAGATCCTACCCACTTGTATCAGGTTGCGTCATATTCTGGTGAATCACAATACAGCGGACACCATCAAAGAAATCCCTGCACATATTGGACAAGTCACACATGTGACTTTCCATCTGTTGAAGCCACAGAGTAAGGGGTATGTCAGGGTTCGTGTTTTGTTTGGTGTGAGTCGTCTCACGAAAAAATCTCGGGAGCTACAATTACCTTCAGGAGAGGTTGTGGTCATTGGAATTGAGTGTGAGAGAATCAGAAGACGTTGTTATCAGTGCCAACGTCTAACACACGACAAGGAGAGATGTCCTTTTAAGCCCTCAAACCGGCAAGCAATTGCTACGGGAGGGATTAAATCAGCACCACACGTTCCAAGATTAGCCAATAAAGTTTAGTATTACTACGTACGTAAGTATGCATCTGTAGAGATACATTAGATTAAATCAATTAAAGAGATCAATATTATACGTACGAGTAGAGTGGCGAATGGGGCGAAAGCGATGGTCTTGAAGTGGCCGACGTAAGTGTCTGAGATGAAGGCTCCGACGAGAGGACAGAGATTAGTGAAACCAGACCAAAATGTTAATGACATTTGAAGCGTCGACTTGTTCTAAGTGGAACACTTTGGTTAGATAAACCATAAAGTTTGCCAACAGAAGAGAAGAAAATTTTGGAGATCAAGACTATTTGGCTCTGATACCATGAACTATATTACAAAGTATATAAAGACTCAATGGTTACAAACGATATTACAAAGTATATAAAGACTCAATGGTTACAAAGATCTTCCGAAAATATTGCACAAGATATCTAACTAGTATTGACACTTAGTTGAGGAGACTAAGTTGATCTCTTGCTCTTAATGAAAATTGTCCTTAAAATATTTTTGGAAAAAACGAATATTAAAAATAACGATTTTTTTTATAAAATCGGAAATCTAATATATTTATGCAATATCTCTTTTTTAAAAAAATGGAAGATAAATATTAGAATATATTATGAATATTCATTTAAAGAAAATTTCTATTTTTAAAAATATTAAAATGGTAAAGATATATATATAGAGGGTCAGCCAAAACAATAGAAGTCGATTCATTAAGCTAAACATATAGTCTTAAGGGTATAATTTTGTAATTATTGTTTATTTGAAATTGCTTTAATGGATAAATAATATATAATAAATTGTAAATTTCCTATTTTGTTTAATAAAAAAAATCAGAAATCTAAATTTTATATCTCATTTAAAATTTAAAAGTAATAGAAAAAAAATAATATAATATATTGCAAATAGTTCTTTGAGAATATCTCTATTTTAAAAAATATTAAATTTCTACAGACCATCTGTTTCACTTGTTTTTTTCTTTCTTTAAAACGAAAATTAGAAGAAAAAAACGGAAATCGAATATTCATTGATTTTGATTTTGACTTCGAAATCAGCACTATACCTAAAAACTGGATATAAAATTTAAATCCCCTATATATTAATAGAGAAGCACTCTCTTGAAAAAGCTGATGTGTCGCCGCTAGAGAGCTCGAGACACATTTAGCAAAAAAACCCTTAAATTTTCTACTTAATTATATTAACATGCCACTATATTTAAAAAACAATTAATTGAATAATAATTAGATTTGTCATCAATTCTCACACAAATTTAAATATCACATATTAAAACTAATTAAATAATTACATACTATTTTAAGTCAAAATTTCACTAAAATTTACTTACAAATATACAAGTCAAAGTTATATTATTTCTAAGAAATCAATATAAAATATCTATAACATATCAAGTCAAAGTCAAAGTCAAATTTATATGTTTTATAGTCTTTTTAGAATATTTTACTTATATTTATTTTAAGAAATCAATATAAGTAAAATATTCTAAAAAGACTATAAAAACATATAAATTTAATAAAAATAAAGAACATATAACTTATTAAACATATAACTACCTAACAAAATCATATAAAATGTTATTTTTTATGTTAGTATTATTACTATAATAATATAAATAACAAACTTTCAATAGTTATTATAATTTATTATAAAAAGACATATATTACCCCTGAATTATCTCCAACTCATTAAATGAAACTTAATTCCTAATAAATATAGATTTATATAAATTCATAATTAAATATAAAAATGACAACAAATTAGGGGATATCATGATGTGTGATTTATAAATATCTAAGTATGTAAACTAATTAATCTCAACATTTAGTGTGATTATTCATTAAAAATGGAAATATTGATAACCAAATAGGAATATATGTTTTAATTGTACATTAACCAATGTGCTATTAAAAAGGAATGAGACAATAACCCTTATCATTATAAATAAACTTCGTACCCAAAAAAAATCATAATATATTTAAAATGAGTGATTATTAGATTATGAAAAATTGTTATAGTTACTCGATTAACCATAAATATAAAAATTTGATTTTTAAAGCACACAAAAATATATATTTCCATAAATTGTAACATTTTATAAATATTTTCTTTACCACGTTCACATAATTCACTGGTGAAATATATTTTTACACGAATAAGTTGATTTTGAAATTTTATTAATTTTTTCATAATGGTTTTTTTGGTAATAATATGTTATTTATAGAAAATATTAACAAACCGACTAACTCAAAATATTTAAATAGCCTAATCACAAATATTAAATCAATAAATTATATTATCTTCAGAAAATTTAGTTTAGAATCCAATCGTTACTAACATATAATAAAATTAATTAATTAAACTACCGAGTAATTAAATATATGTTATTATGGTTACATAAGAAATATGCAAAATTGTTATGATTACAAAACATAAAACATAAAAGATATGAATTTGATTTTTAAACTACACAAAAGATATATTGCAATAAATAGTAACATTTTATCAATATTTTGTTCTTCCACATTTAAAGATTTCACGGGTGAAACATATTTTTTACACGAAAAACACAGCTTTGAATAAATAAGTAAAAAAAAGTTAGTTAAATATTATGTTTGACACAAACAAATATTGGTTCTAGAATAATAATTTTACTTATAATGATTTTCTTTAAATCGATTTATCTTGCACATAGTGCGGGTTGTTACTTAGTTTTATATGAATGTCACTATCAATTTGTAATGGTATAAATCGACACTTTTGAAAGAGTACAAGTAGGAATGGCCTTTTTCCCATTTTTAAAGTATGACACATGTCTGTTCCATATTTAGAGGCTTTCATTAAGGCCCATTATTAG